>NW_028252848.1:0-69848 GCF_964263255.1 Lissotriton vulgaris | reverse complement strand
CTCCCGATTCTATTACAGGACCGGAGGCTTCAGATTATGCTTCTCAATCTTTACTGCATAAAACACAGCAGCCAATGAAAATATATATTTTCACAAAAAACAGTAAATAAACTTCATTTCCCATGAACACACATGAGTATAGGCACGCCCCCATAGTCCATCAGAACCCCTTGCGTGCTCCCATCATCCTCTTTCTTTGCTGCTCACAAGTCAGAGTTAAGTGCACCTCCCCTCGGCTCCCCTCAACCTGCTTGTGGTTTGGGATACTGTTTGGGGTTTATATTGCTGTGATTGATGTTATTGCGGGTTCCCCCGCTTATACTTGGAGTATTATTGCGTTGTCTTTGTTAGCTGTTATTAATGCTTTTGTCGAAATTATTGCACTCTCTGACTTTAGTTCCTTTATAATCTCGCTTTAGGCCTTACAGCTTCAGCTGTTATTATTTCCGCCGTGGAGCGTTCGCTTCAAGCATTTATTAAGACGGTCCTTGACCGGCAAGGAGCCGTCGCGCTTTTCAGTGGAGCCCGGTACCGGCTGCCTGAGGGCGTGCATGGGCTCCCCTGATACGCTCTGACGTTTAGACCAGATGGCTCTCGGACGACGCGCGCGTCCGAATCGGGGACCAAATTGGGTGGCTTTTGGTAGTTTTTGGTCGCTTTTGGGCTGCGCGCCTCGACGCGATACCCTGGCTAACAGGAACACGTGCTCACACGTTCCACACACCGACGTGCTCCTTGTTAGATCGCCAGAGATTTGGTTGGAAAATAGTGATGGCCCAGGGTGCGCACACGCTCAGGAGATCTAAGGGCCGGGGTCACTGACCTACTTGACTACAGCTTTGCTGAAGGGGTTTGGGTACCGTTGCCGGATTGTTTGTTTGTCTAGTGTGCTTTGGGCTGACCCCCCCCATTAACCCCCCAAGTGTGAGACACTTCAGAGTGTTCTCCCTCGTACCGCAAGGTGTATTCCTGCACCATGGAAGATTGGGTACAGTATTCGGACGAAGTAAACGCCGATGGGGAGGAGAATTTTGAGTAACAGCAAGAAGCTGTCTTGGAAGACAATATTGTGGAGGCGTTGGATGCCTCAGTCCAAGCTTCCGTGAACCGAGCCATGGAGACGAAAGTCCCTCAGACAGTGCAACAGGCACTGGAGGTGGCCCTACGCCCTCTACGGAAGCAACTAGAGGGTTTTGCGAAACGCCACGGTTACACCAAAAAGAGAAAAGGGAAGCAGGCAGCCTCGTCTTCTGCCGCCGCAGGTTCGGCCGACCACCAATGGCCGCATACGCAGTCTTTGGCTTCCCTGCCTGCGAAAGGGGCATCGGACCAGTCCCGCACAAGTGGTAAGGCGAGAACAAAAAGATCGGCACCAAAGGACACCAATACCACCACCACTAATACCGATACCGATACGGACACCAACACCTCGGTGGAGCAACCTCCCCCTCCTAAAAAGGCTAAAGTTGTACCTAAAATTGTGGAGGACAAGGTTGCCAAAACCTTCAACTTTGACCCTGCGGATATAGTACATCCGAGGTCTTCGGACAGGGTCCCGCCGCAGGAAGTCTCCGAATATCTTCATGAGAACCTCAGGAAAAGCTTCGACAGGGAAGTCCGCAATAGGTTAAGGTCGGAGTGCCCACGACCTGATATCCCGGATGGTGTGGATGACACTCCGGAGATAGATGCCAGCATGCTAACTTTCTTGAGAAAATTCTCGAAGGATCCCAAATGGGGATTGGACCGGGCTTGGCGAGGATGCCAAGATAAGATGCTCGATGTGGTAGGGCCTCTGGCGAAAATCTTGGAAATGGCCCTGGTGGCCAAGGAAGGGGCGACTTCTGTGGATCCGGATATTTTGGCTGGCTGGGCTCAGCGCGCTATGTGCTTGGTGGGCAATGCGAACTGCGCGATCTCTTCCGAGAGGTGCAAGTCCTTGTTACTAAGGATGGACAGTAATCTGACTGACCTCGCCGAAGCTGAACCAGGCCCTCTGGCAGGGTTTTTTTTGTTCAGAGACAGCTTTGTCAAAGACGTCACTAAGTACGTAGGGACCTTCACCGCCTTGGACACGGCACAAAGTGGAATTAAGCGAGCCCTAAATCAAGGGGTTTTCAACAGGGCCGGGCGAGGCGGGGGTCGCTTGTCAGGCCGTGGTTTCCAGCAAGGCTCCCAAAGAGGAGACTTTTGTCGTGGACGTGGAGAGTGGGACTCCACCCGCGGTGGCACCTTCTACCCATCCAGAAGGAGGTTCAACAAAGGACGTTTCCAGTCGGGAAACAACAGAGCGAGCTTCAAGTCAAGCCAAAATACCGGTGAGTGTAACAGATGTCTCTCTACTTCCACTGGGGGGGCGCACGCAGCACTGTCTGCCACAGTGGCAAGCCTTGACCCACGACGCTTGGGTGCTGCAGACCATTCAGGGGTTTCAACTGGAATTCTACTCTCACCCTGCGCAAGCGTTCCCCCCTCCACCTCTCCATTTTTCCCAACTAGATCACAATTTCATAGACGAAGAGGTGGCAGACTTGCTGAAGAAAGGCACGATTGCTCGATGTCAGAGAGCCCTTCGCGGTTTCTCCAGCAATGTCTTTATTGTTCAGAAGAAAGGAGGTGGCAACAGGTTAGTGCTCAACCTCAAAGAGTTCAACCAGTATCTGACGTACAACCATTTCAAAATGGAGGGTATTCATTTGTTAGCAGATTTATTACAAGAAAACAATTGGTTGGTCCGTCTGGACCTCAAAGATGCATATCTTTCTATACCGATTTTTCCTCCACACTGCAGGTTCCTGCAGTTTCTCTGGAACGGCCAGTGCTACGAATACTTGGCCCTTCCTTTTGGTCTCTCCTCGGCTCCCTGGTGCTTCACCAAAGTGATGAAACCAGTGGTAGCCTATCTCAGAGAAAGGGGAGTGCGACTGATCATTTACCTGGACGACATTCTGATCATGGCACAGGATCAGTTCGTCCTACAGCAGCAGTTGATCATGACTACTTCGCTGCTTCAGGACTTAGGGTTCGTGATAAATCTAAAGAAGTCGGTGATAGTCCCGACACAGGTGATAAAATTCCTGGGATTCACGATCAACTCTCAGACAGCGCAACTGTGTCTGCCCCAAGCAAAATTAAGGGATTTGAAGAAGGAGATTGTGAAACTACTGGACAAGCAAATGGTCACGCTCAGGGCGCTTGCCAGAGTAGTGGGGATATTAGCATTGTCTATTCAGGCGATATTCCCGGGCCCACTCCATTACAGGGCCCTCCAGCGCCTGAAGATCAAGCATCTTCAGAGGAGACTCTCATACACGGACTCGGTTCCCCTTTCGGAGGAGGTCCGTACCGAGCTCCAGTGGTGGCTGGGCCACGTGGACGCCTGGAACGGCAGGGCGATCTTCGGATCGCAACCAGAAGTGGTGATAGAGTCAGATGCCAGCAGGTGGGGCTGGGGCGCGCGTTGTGCAGAGGTTTCCACAGGCGGCAGATGGTCGGAGCAAGAGCTCGAACTTCACATAAATTGTTTACAGTTACTAGCGGGGTCGTTTGCGATTCGCACGTTATCCCCGAGGCAGACATCGTGTTGCATTCTCCTCCGCCTGGACAACGTGTCAGCGGTGAGATATATCAACAAGTTGGGCGGCACGAGATCGTCTCTTTTAGTCCAAATAGCCAAAGACTTTTGGCACTATTGCCTCCAGAATCAGTTCTCGGTAATAGTGGAATACATACCAGGTCAGGCCAATCAAGTGGCGGACTGGAATTCCAGGCATTTACGGGATTACAGCGATTGGAAGCTGCTTCCCCAGGTCTTTCACTGGCTGCAGGCGATTTGGGGTCCTTTTCAGACGGACCTGTTTGCCTCCAGATTGACTTATCAGATTCCCCGGTTCTTCAGCTTGAGACCGAACCCGATGGCGGCAGCGACCGATGCCTTTCTGCAGGATTGGTCTCAAGGGATTCAGTATGCCTTTCCCCTGTTCTTGTTGATTCCCAGAGTGATGACTCAGGTGATCAGACAACGGGCGGAAATAGTAATGGTGACTCCGTGGTGGACGTCGCAGGCATGGTTCCCCATGTTGTTACATTGGAGTCGCGATTGTCCACGGTTACTACCGGACGCGAAATGGTTGTTGCAGGGCCCTCGTCAGGAGCAACATCTGTTGTTGTTGGAGGGTAGGCTGTCGCTGATGGCATGGAGGCTTTCCGGGAGCCGTGGCAGTTGCCGGGAGTTTCGAGCAAAGCTGAAGAGTTTATCAAGCAATTCAGAAAAGGGGGTGGTGATGGACAGAGTATCTGAATTAAGCAGAACACTCCTACCCAGTCCAGAAATCAGGGCTTGATCCATCACCGTTTTTTAGCTCACTTCACCATCCCAGCTCAGAACCTGGCTACATGCAAATTAGTCTGTCCCTGGCCCAGTGCATCATGGGAACAGGGCAGACCAAACTACCAAGCCAATTCTTATACTGGGAAGGAAACAAGCTTCCGGGGACCGGTTTCTGGCATTTCAGCCGTCTTCGGCCCGGCTTGCTTGAATCCTCATGGTTAGGGGGGCAAGGGACTCACATCTGAGTATACCCTTCCACGCTTATGGTGGACAAAACGATTCAGAAAAGAGGGTGGTGATGGACAGAGTATCTGGATTAAGCAGAACACTCCTACCCAGTCCAGAGATCAGGGCTTGATCCATCACCGTTTTTTAGCTCACTGCACCATCCCAGCTCAGAACCTGGCTACATGCAAATTAGTCTGTCCCTGGCCCAGTGCATCATGGGAACAGGGCAGACCAAACTTCCAAGCCAATTCTTATACTGGGAAGGAAACAAGCTTCCGGGGACCGGTTTCTAGCATTTCAGCCGTCTTCGGCCCGGCTTGCTTGAATCCTGATGGTGCAGTGAGCAAGGGACTCACATCTGAGTATACCCTTCCACGCTTATGGTGGACAAAACGATTCAGAAAAGGGGGTGGTGATGGACAGAGTATCTGAATTAAGCAGAACACTCCTACCCAGTCCAGAGATCAGGGCTTGACCCATCACCGTTTTTCAGCTCACTGCACCATCCCAGCTCAGAACCTGGCTACATGCAAATTAGTCTGTCCCTGGCCCAGTGCATCATGGGAACAGGGCAGACCAAACTACCAAGCCAATTCTTATACTGGGAAGGAAACAAGCTTCCGGGGACCGGTTTCTGGCATTTCAGCCGTCTTCGGCCCGGCTTGCTTGAATCCTGACGGTGCAGTGAGCAAGGGACTCACATCTGAGTATACCCTTCCACGCTTATGGTGGACAAAACGATTCAGAAAAGGGGGTGGTGATGGACAGAGTATCTAGATTAAGCAGAACACTCCTACCCAGTCCAGAGATCAGGGCTTGATCCATCACCGTTTTTTAGCTCACTGCACCATCCCAGCTCAGAACCTGGCTGCATGCAAATTAGTCTGTCCCTGGCCCAGTGCATCATGGGAACAGGGCAGACCAAACTACCAAGCCAATTCTAATACTGGGAAGGAAACAAGCTTCCGGCGACCGGTTTCTGGCATTTCAGCCGTCTTCGGCCCGGCTTGCTTGAATCCTGATGGTGCAGTGAGCAAGGGACTCACATCTGAGAATACCCTTCCACGCTTATGGTGGACAAAACGATTCAGAAAAGGGGGTGGTGATGGACAGAGTATCTGAATTAAGCAGAACACTCCTACCCAGTCCAGAGATCAGGGCTTGATCCATCACCGTTTTTTAGCTCACTGCACCATCCCAGCTCAGAACCTGGCTACATGCAAATTAGTCTGTCCCTGGCCCAGTGGATCATGGGAACAGGGCAGACCAAACTACCAAGCCAATTCTTATACTGGGAAGGAAACAAGCTTCCGGGGACCGGTTTTTGGCATTTCAGCCGTCTTCGGCCCGGCTTGCTTGAATCCTGATGGTGCAGTGAGCAAGGGACTCACATCTGAGTATACCCTTCCACGCTTATGGTGGACAAAACGATTCAGAAAAGGGGGTGGTGATGGTGAGGAAATATAAATTTTATGGTCGAGAAATGTACCCTAACGTGTACCCCACCGTCTCCATGTACCAGCTTAAAGTGCATGTAACTTCCCTCCTGTGCCAGCTATGAAGACGCAAATACATTTGCGTCCAACGTTAACATGTCCTCTTTCAGATCCACCCTGAATGGGTTGAATATTCTGTTCCTAAATATGCCATGCCAACGTCTTTTTGTGGTGTACTTTACACGTTTTTCAGCTCTGGCGAAGTAGGCCCTGAATTCTGCCATCGAGCCTTTTTTCTGCCTTCTGACTCTGAAAGCCTCAGCCAAGGCTGCCTCTGTACCCGTGACCTCTGCCTTACTCCCTGTGCGGCTAACGGCGCTTAGCTCAGCCTGCTGCCTGCCAACACTGTATTCAACCTTCGAATTATCTGTTCCGCTCCTCAAACGTACATTCCTGCCTACTAGTTCAAGTAAACATCTTCCAACTGCAGAGCAAAGGGCCCGGCCTCACTGTCTCCGTGCAAGTAATTCATAGCCTCTGTTACCATGGTAGGCCCATGCCCCCTCACATTTCATGCAGACACTTAGACGCTTATACATGCACTCACAGTCAGTATAGAATAGCTTCTGCCCCAGAGACCTTTTTCTTCTAGATAATGTGGTTCCTAAACATCAGATACCAGATATGATAGAGGTACGAGTTGATCTGACATGCCAGACTTCTGTCTCTTTCCGCAAGTGTAAATGTCAAGTCCCCTGCACCCTCCAGTTCCACGTCATTCACGAGTCATGCAGCTGCGCGCGCATCCAGGCCTCAGATTTCTGCTGACATTGCTAAATTCTGCTAAGTACCCACCTACTTGTGACACTTACATATGACGTTTCTAGCACATGCCTCTATGTTCACGCCTAGTTCACGCCTTCTAATTACGTATCACTACCACGTGTATGCTGTTATCTTGTTTCTCTCAGCTGTTACGCCTCCTATATTGGTTTCTATTGTATGATTTAAGTATATAAGCTATGTATTGTCAATAAAACATTGCTCTATCTCTTCCTGCACCCCAGTGGTGGCAGGAACAAGATATCCGATCTGGTACCATGACCATTCCTTTTTAAGGAATAAAACCCCTAAGAACTCTAACACCACGGACTCTGCCTCTTTCTTTCCGATTGAGTTATTATTGATTAAGTACTTACCTGCATAGAAATTAGGACGGTAAATCAAATATTTACCACATTATTTTGGCGCCCGAATAGGGACCCCTCCCCCACCCCACGCGCCGGTTGGTGCGTTGCAAGCTCTGTCCCCTGCCATCAGTTAGACGGAACTACGCGTACTGGCAGGATTTCCTGTATCTCCCTCTGGCCCACGGAGGTGACGAAGACTGCGATCAGCACCCAGACGAGGCGGTGAGGAGTGCGGAGGATCCCGACCAGAGCCTAGCCGAAAGAAGCAAGGTCCGAGGTGTCAAGAGGCCCACCAGTTTCCGAAGTATCCACGTGTCGAGTCGAATTGAGTCCAGTCCGGTCCAGTCCAGTCGAGTTTTCCGAGGCCTTCCGATTCCGTGCTTCCCAGTGAGTACCATTGCTGGGACGTATCTAGACGGGTGCATTATTATGTATCCGGTAAAGACGGGTTTGGGTACACAAACGCGGTCTGCACTGTTTTAGACAGTGTATCTGTACTGTTTAGCAGTATATCCGTTATTCCAGTTCTTGCACTGTTCTCAGCAGTGTATCTGTGCTGTTTAGCAGTACATCCAGTATAGGGGGGTAGTCATATATGTTTCAAATGTCTTTCATGTGATTAATGTCGTGGTATGAATGACTGTTTTTAATGTGCATTATTGTGTTCTTGTGTAACCAGCTGTGTTCAGAGTTAAGTAGCAAGGATTGAGCATTCAGTACTAAGTAAACAAGATGCCGTTTTTCAATAAGTTAAAGCAGATAGGAACTAGGAAAGGGATACTAGAGGAAGAAATTCCTATCCCCCCTAGGGACACTCCTGGAAATTTCATGTATCATAAGCATGGCTTAGATGCCATATTGTATCTAGATTTATGGGCCGATTATACTAAGCATCTAGACGAGAGACACAGATGGCCTGTTACCGGAACATGGGATGCCGAGTGCATCATGAAGGTGGAAGAAGCACTATGGAAAAAGAAAGCCAGACAATCTCAGAAAGACGCCATAGAATTTTGGCGTAAAGAATCACATGAACGTGCTGAAAAAGCACTCCGTAGAGAAGATAGACATAGAGAAGAGTCAGATAAAGCCCGAGAGAACGAATTAGTTAATGAAGGAATCCGAGTAAAAGCAGAACAAGTAGACCGCGCACGAAACAATCTTGTAAATGGCATGTATCTTGTGGCCGAGGGTTCGCCTGAAACCACTTCAGAAATACCGAAAAATCTGCCGCCACCATTGGTTCCAACTAAAGTAAATCATAGAACTACTAAAGACATATTTCTGAATTCCTATCTAGACGATGTAGCACCCGCTTACACCAACCCACACGTCCCGCCTACTGACGGTGACGGGGACGGAGGTGGGAACCCACCTACAGACCATATCCCGCCATTACCGCAACAAAGTTCCCCCGTCCGACAGCCTGCCGTTCCTCCACCTCCACCACTTCCCTCACCTAAGGTTAAGATTCCAAATCCGTTTTTGCCTGATCCTGTTAAGAGACAAGTTCAAGTACACATACAGACTCCACAGAGGGATAATGCCCAAGCCTCCGCCTCAGGAGGTGCAACCGGGGGTTACCAGACCCCGCCAGCAACACACAGATTACACCTTAGAGACATGCAGAAGCACCCTACACTCCAGTCACCCCGTCTCGACATACTCAAAGAACAACTTCCAGTTTGCAGATACGATCCAGTACCCGGCAAAGATGATAGAATGTTGATAGCGTCAATACGCTTGCGACAAGCAACAGATTACCTAGTGTTATTCTCAGGGATGACTGATCACCTAGATAGAATATATCATTTTGTCCAGACTGGGGAAAATCCTGAAAGTATTAAGGAGGCCCTGGCACATCAGAAAGTTGACACTCAAGCATATATATTACGTTTTTTCATAAATTGCTTAATAAGAGAACGAGACAGGCCTGAGACAGAACAGGATGAAATGGAAGCACTAAACAAGTGGGGTCAAAACATAGCCGAAGGAAAACATGATAAAGTGAATTGTATATCAAGCATGTACAAGAAAATAAGAAAAGCAGTAATAGAAATACACGAAAAAGAAAAAGAGAATGCTTCCTCCGAAGAGGAGGAAGGACCTGAAGAACAAGAAATAACTCCCGATACGATAGCGTATGTAGGTAAGGGAACATACCTTAGGAAAGGCATTCGTCCAGAAAGCAAGAGAGTTTTTCTCTCTGGCATATCAAAACCGAATTCTCCTGAACATCAGTTCCAAGACACTGATAAAATGCTTCGAGAACGAATGGGGTACCATGTACTCAATTCTATGGATGAACAAGAACTAGCCCGGTCAGCAGTACTATGGGCTGACAATCCTAACATATACAATGATGACACAGTAGCGCATACATTTCTGAACCTATCACCAGACGAGCAGAAATTAGCAGGTACATATATGATTCAGCACCTCCTCAGTTTATACAGAAGGCAACATTCTGATCCAGGTCCCTTACACGATACATTAGAAGCACTACTCATGGATAGATGGAGAGGTCTAAGTACCAAGTTAATACAAATAATTCTAGAACAACGGCATAGATTTAACACTTTCTTAGGCCCACAATATGTTCCCGCTCCGCCCCAGAAAGAAAAATGTATCATATGGAACGTTTAGAAAGACAGAACCCTTTACGAGAAGTACATCCAGTTATGGGTACCGATAATACCTTGAAACGTGTGTATGTACACACACCTCTGACCAAGTTAGAACTATTGGAGATGAAGAAACTAGTACCCTGTCACGATAAAGACCCTGCAGGTTTTCACAGAGAGCTTAAAGACATGTTACTGATGGGAGATTACACATATGCAGATATCATGAAAATGTTAAAGGTACTGCTGCCCACCGGCATCTACGAGAAACTCAAGGAAAGAGAGTGGGAGGTGGGAGACAAAAAGATTATATGGACAGAAATAGAAGATGAGGAGAAACTTCGTACTCCAGGGCTAGGCCTTGGGGAGAAAGCTAAAGCATTACCAGGTTTAATAGTACAGGTCCTGCCAAGATTACTGACCACCAAAAAGGAAGACTGGGATGCAATCTCAGCCTGTAAACAGAAACACGATGAAGATACCAGTGACTTCTATTCAAGATTCGAGAAATGTTTCATTATTAATAGTGGCCTAAAACCAGGTAGCGAGTCGTACCCACATCTTTTTGTATCAAAGTTAGTCGAGAATTCCCTGACAGCAGTCAAAAACAGAGTATATAAAGTTGAAAGTACATGGCAAGCAAATACGCCATCCCAGATGTTACAAATGTTACAATACCATCAGAACAGAATTAGAGAAGAACAGGATCACGAACAGAGACGTATGAAAGACACGAAAATGAAAATGTTAGTGGCCCAGTCGGTTCCAGCCGACGGCCAGAGAAAGGGTACGACCCAGACAGGAAATACCGCAGCTCCCGTTAAAGGGACATGCAATTACTGCAAGCAGCCAGGTCACTACGTACATGAATGCCCAGTCCTGAAACACAATATAGCAACAGGTAAAACTAAAGAAAGACCGCATCCGCCTAGACAAGATCAGGGTCAGCAACAGACTTCACAGAATTCACAATCTATGCATGCTCCACCACATACAGCACAGACAGCAGCGGTATCACAGCCACAGTCACAGCCCATAGCCGCAACGCAGCAAGTTTCACGGCAGATGTGCCAGTATGCCCAATCTGATTATCCCGATTATCAACGATACACATGAAACAGCCTAGAGAGGGAGGTTGGCTTGCCTCTTATTGAGATTCCTGTAGATCAAGAGGGTCCTTACGTACACAGTCGAGTATTGGGAAAAGATAGAAAGTTTTTAATTGACACAGGGGCAAGCCGCACAACAATCAGCCATAATGAAGTCCCAGGGGCACCCCTCTCAGGCTCACAGAATGTTTCCCTTGGTTTTTCAGGACAACCTATTGTAAATGAGGTATCGAAACCAGTCCCCCTGGCTGTGGGTCCATTATCACGTGTTACAGACTTGTTACTTACGAAATCATGTCCAGAAAATCTGTTAGGTATCAAAACATTGAAGGCTCTAGGAGCTGTGATATGTTGTTCTCCGGAAGGAGTTAGACTTTTCCTACGTGACTTTAAGGGTCACTATGTATTACGAGAGTTTGATGTCAGATTGAAAAATGTACCGAAGCACCTGTGGGCACAAGGCCCGACCGATGTAGGTTGCATGCACATTACACCATACCGTGTTACACTCAAACAAGGAGTTGTTTTACCAAGAATCAGACAATACAAGTTACCACCCGATGCTGTAGTGGCTTTACTGGAAATCATTGAAGAGCTCATTGCCCAAGGAGTGGTCGTAGAGACCGACTCCAATATCTGGAATTCCCCTATCATTTATTCTTAAACGTACTGATCCCAATGCACCACCAGTATATCGGTTGGTGATTGATTTACGAGAACTGAATAAATGCATCGTTCCACAGTACCCTGTGGTTCCCGACATCTCTTCCCTATTGACCGCTATTGATTCAGAAGCAACGTTCTTTACTGTAATTGATCTCAAGAACGCCTTCTTCAGTGTGCCCATTGATCCAGAGAGCCAATACCTTTTCGGATTCAGTTTAAATGGACGAAGTTTCAAATTTTCACGCGCACCTCAAGGATTCACAGAAAGCCCCAGCATCTATAGTCAAGCACTGAAAAGACAACTCGATTGTATTCAAATGCCAGTTAATACCGCCTTACTGCAATATGTCGATGATCTGCTGATCACCGCACGAAGTGAGCCCGAATGTGAACAAGCATCACTGACAGTTTTACATTTTCTGGCCGACAAGGGACACAAGGTGTCTCCTTCGAAGCTACAATTCTGTGTTCAGCAAGTTGTGTACTTGGGTCACTTGCTGTCCAAAGTGGGGAGACAGCTCACTCCTGACCGCATTCAGTTAATTGTAAATATGCCACAACCCCAGACACAAAAGGAAGTGCGGGCCTTTATAGGCCTCACCTCGTACTGCAGGCAATGGATTCCTCAGTATGCATTTTTAGCTAAACCACTCATTCAGTTGACAACACAGGAGGCAGCGACTTCGACTGCCCTCCCTTGGACTCAGGAACATACACAGGCCTTTGAGGAATTAAAGAAAGCTTTATGTCAAGCACCAGTTTTAGCAACACCATGTTACAGCAAACCCTTCACACTTTTTGTTACAGAACGTGATGGTACAGCGTTGTCTGTCCTCACTCAAGATCAAGCAGGTTCACATAAGCCTTGCGCTTATTTTTCAAGTACATTGGATTCAGTAGCCCAGGCGCTCCCTGCGTGCTTAAAGTCAGTTGCAGCGACAGCCCTAGCAATCAGACAGAGCGATTCAATTGTTTTAGGACATCAATTAACAGTACAAGTTCCACATTCTGTAGAGGTTCTTCTAAACCGAACTCAGACCCAACACTTGACTATAGCACGACTGACAGGTTATGAATTGACGCTATTCCAGCCACACATAGAAATCAGGCGCTGCAGCATTCTAAACCCCGCAACATTGTTACCTTCGATTATGACAGATCCAGCCCCGCATGATTGTATAGAGATCATTAATGCAGTAACAAAGCCCCGACGAGACTTAACAGATGTTCCACTGACAAATCCAGACCTGACACTTTATGTGGATGGTTCATGTATGAGAACAAACACAGGAGAATTAGTGGCCGCCTATGCAGTGACCACTGAAACTGAAGTTAAAGAAACATATCGTATTGATACACTGTCCGCTCAAGCAGCAGAGCTCATCGCTCTGACTCGAGCCTGTATACTAGCCAAGAACAGAAATGTTAACATATACACAGATTCACGTTATGCTTTCGGAGTTGTACACGACTTCGGAGTGTTATGGCAAGAACGAGGTTTCCTGACCTCTCACGGTGCCAAGATCCAACACGGACCCCTCATTCAAGCACTATTAGAGGCAATACATCTGCCTTCAGGCATATCCATCATGAAGTGCAAAGCACATACTAAAGTTACAGATTCCATTTCCCAGGGTAACGACCTGGCAGATCAAACAGCAAAACATACAGCATTGACTCACACCCAGACAACTGATATGACAAAGACAATAGTACCGACACATTGTATGACAGTTAGGGATCCCACACTAGATGTAATCGATATTCAGACACATGCTACTCCAGATGAAATTAAGAAATGGACTGAACTAGGAGGGATCCAGACAGATCAAGGTTGGATGACGAAGGGAAACTCTACATGGTTTCTCCCCGACTCTATGGTTCAAGTCATAATAAATACAGCACATAGTCCAGCACATCTAGGAGAAAAAGCTATGTTAGACAGTTTACAGAATCTCTGGTACAACAAACACTTACGAGCAGCAGCAAAACAGAAAGTACGTACTTGCATGATCTGTTGTCAGTTCAATCCAGGTAAAAGCGTCCCTGTAGAGCAAGGTGGATTCCATCCTCCTGATCACCCTTTTGAAGTCCTCCAGATGGATTATATCCAGATGGACCGTTGTCGAGGATTTAAGTACGTCCTCGTAGTTGTTTGTGCACTTTCCCGTTGGACCGAAGCATATCCAGTCCCAGATTACACTGCTCCGACCACTGCCAGGCAGCTGGTTCGAGAATTCTTCCCACGGTACGGCTTGCCTCGTGTCGTGTACTCAGATAACGGACAGCCATTCTCATCCGAGCTCATGAAACAGGTTTCCCTTCTGCTGGGATATCAGTGGAAATTCCACTGCGTCCGACATCCCGAAGCCGCTGGCCTTGTAGAGAGGCACAACCAGACACTGAAAACACGCCTTGCAAAGATCTGTAAAGAGAAAGGGGTCGACTGGATAGTCGCCCTGCCA
Source organism: Lissotriton vulgaris (assembly GCF_964263255.1). Lineage (NCBI taxonomy): Eukaryota > Metazoa > Chordata > Amphibia > Caudata > Salamandridae > Lissotriton > Lissotriton vulgaris. Next base: position 55,800 of record NW_028252848.1, on the reverse strand, counting down.
GTTGCACTGTTCTATATGAGAATGGTTCCCCATTCGAGATCAGGACTATCCCCGTATGAAGTGGTCTTTGGCAGACCACCGAATATGTGGGGGACGCCCATGCCTAAGAAAATAACCGATGTTGATTCTAATATGCTGACAGATTACCTTGCCTCCTTGATGTCTGCACTCCAATCATGTCGTTCACAGGTTGCTGCAGCCTTTCCCGACAACACTGATGTAAAGCCACACGATGTCCGTCCCGGGGACACAGTCCTAATCCGTAACTTCGACAGGAAAAGCCCGCTGGAGCCCCGCTGGAAGGAGCCGAAGATCGTCCTTCTTACCACGAGGACCGCGATCAAGGTGGAAGGCCGAAAGGGGTGGATCCACACGAGTCATATTAAAAAATGTAATGAACTGTTGCCAGAAACTGACTCGTCCACCCCCTCCAAGGACTGCCTCGATACTAAAGACTTCAAAGTTCCAAAAAGAGAGAAAACTCCCCAAGAGGAGTATCGATTAAAGCTTCGATCTAGCAAGTCAGACAGTTTAATTGTTTAAGTCCTCCCCTAGGTGAATCGGTTAAATAGTTTCTGACATGTATCCCCTAGATCGAGATAGAGAGAGAGAGAGACAACTCAAGAAACATGCATATTGTAAATCACTCCGTAGTCACTGTATAGTGACATTACTGATTATGTTTTTTCTAAGTCTTCTGATTATTGTTGCTAGTATATTGCTTCCCATATATTACCCTATCTTCAAGCGTGAACAATCTGCTTACAATGTCACTGTCGAACATTCTTTTAGCGAGTTACCCCCACATGAACTATCTTACAGACTTGCGCTGCGCAACAACACCTTCATTAGTATGTTACATCACTCCCATCAGACTAATAATGCTACAAATTGTTGGATATGTGGCCGACTCCCTCCCTATCAGAAATACAAGGGAGTTCTGCCCCTCTTCCCGTACCCGTTCACACACAATGGCTCTTGTGGAGCTTGGTTTAGAATAATTAATTCCTTAGATCCTGATATTGCTGTTTTCGAAGGAAACTGGGTTTGGGGAAACTTGAACTTAGTTCTACTTAACGCCTGTTATCCTGACAAAAAGGGACTTCCCACTAGAATAGGAACTGATCTAGAAAATGAAGTATATGGATTAGGTAATTATACAATTAACCTTATGATTCTTACTGTCGAATCCGAAGCTGCACCAGTTCTCCCTGCTATGTCAGTATTACCAGTCAAAGGTGATTTATGTGTCAGAAAGAAGGGTTCAGTACACTTAGGTCATAGCAAATGTACTACTGTGGTCGAATTCAGTGATCAAGGCAAATCTTCCTTTAGAACTACTCGTCATTCCTATTTTGTTTGTGGTCATACCGCATACATACGCTTACCTCTAGATTGGGATGGTACCTGTTACATTGCATTCCTTCTGCCACCTGTTTTTCTAGCCCCTCCTGATTATCACAGAAATACAAATCTAGTAAAGAATAGACTCCGAAGAGATCTCCCGATTGTTGACTATACTGAAACGGCATGGGAGCAATACACAGATTTCAATAAAGGATTCTTTTTTTTCACAGGCCCCGTCCAAAACAGTAAACTAATACGCAGATTAACTAGAACACTCGAAGCAGTAGTGAATGAAACGGCCTCCGCCCTAGGTAACTTAACAGAGGAGCAGTCCGCCATGCGGGTTGTTGTTCTTCAGAATCGTCTTGTTATTGACGTCATCCTAGCAGATAGGGGCGGAGCTTGTAAGGTCATCGGGTCAAGTTGCTGTGTTTTCATTCCAGAAAACGCGCCTACAGTATACAAAGCTATTACACGTCTTCATAAGATTGCAAGTTTGATACATCAGAATCCAGGCACCTGGACTTGGTCCGGTTGGTTCTGGACAACGTTGACCGCTTGGGGATGGAAGATCCTATCCTTCCTAGGCATTGCCCTTGTCATAGTATTCAGTTGCTGCCTGTGCCTACAGTGTGGGCCAGCGATTTGTGGTCTGTGCGCCACTTCATGTATTGCACATTCCAGTTTTCACTTAAAACGCGAAAAGAAGAAAGAAGAGCAAATAATGTTACAAGAACAGACTGATCGGTTCATGAGAATCGATATATCATGAAGGGTCCGTAGGGAACAAGGAGGGAATGAGGAAATATACATTTTATGGTCGAGAAATGTTCCCTAACGTGTACCCCACCGTCTCCATGTACCAGCTTAAAGTGCATGTAACTTCCCTCCTGTGCCAGCTATGAAGACGCAAATACATTTGCGTCCAACGTTAACATGTCCTCTTTCAGATCCACCCTGAATGGGTTGAATATTCTGTTCCTAAATATGCCATGCCAACGTCTTTTTGTGGTGTACTTTACACGTTTTTCAGCTCTGGCGAAGTAGGCCCTGAATTCTGCCATCGAGCCTTTTTTCTGCCTTCTGACTCTGAAAGCCTCAGCCCAGGCTGCCTCTGTACCCGTGACCTCTGCCTTACTCCCTGTGCGGCTAACGGCGCTTAGCTCAGCCTGCTGCCTGCCAACACTGTATTGAACCTTCGAATTATCTGTTCCGCTCCTCAAACGTACATTCCTGCCTACTAGTTCAAGTAAACATCTTCCAACTGCAGAGCAAAGGGCCCGGCCTCACTGTCTCCGTGCAAGTAATTCATAGCCTCTGTTACCATGGTAGGCCCATGCCCCCTCACATTTCATGCAGACACTTAGACGCTTATACACGCACTCACAGTCAGTATAGAATAGCTTCTGCCCCAGAGACCTTTTTCTTCTAGATAATGTGGTTCCTAAACATCAGATACCAGATATGATAGAGGTACGAGTTGATCTGACATGCCAGACTTCTGTCTCTTTCCGCAAGTGTAAATGTCAAGTCCCCTGCACCCTCCAGTTCCACGTCATTCACGAGTCATGCAGCTGCGCGCGCATCCAGGCCTCAGATTTCTGCTGACATTGCTAAATTCTGCTAAGTACCCACCTACTTGTGACACTTACATATGACGTTTCTAGCACATGCCTCTATGTTCACGCCTAGTTCACGCCTTCTAATTACGTATCACTACCACGTGTATGCTGTTATCTTGTTTCTCTCAGCTGTTACGCCTCCTATATTGGTTTCTATTGTATGATTTAAGTATATAAGCTATGTATTGTCAATAAAACATTGCTCTATCCCTTCCTGCACCCCAGTGGTGGCAGGAACAAGATATCCGATCTGGTACCATGACCATTCCTTTTTAAGGAATAAAACCCCTAAGAACTCTAACACCACGGACTCTGCCTCTTTCTTTCCGATTGAGTTATTATTGATTAAGTACTTACCTGCATAGAAATTAGGACGGTAAATCAAATATTTACCACAATGGACAGAGTATCTGAATTAAGCAGAACACTTCTACCCAGTCCAGAGATCAGGGCTTGATCCATCACCGTTTTTAGCTCACTGCACCATCCCAGCTCAGAACCTGGCTACATGCAAATTAGTCTGTCCCTGGCCCAGTGCATCATGGGAACAGGGCAGACCAAACTACCAAGCCAATTCTTATACTGGGAAGGAAACAAGCTTCCGGGGACTGGTTTCTGGCATTTCAGCCATCTTCGGCCCGGCTTGCTTGAATCCTGATGGTGCAGTGAGCAAGGGACTCACATCTGAGTATACCCTTCCACGCTTATGGTGGACAAAACGATTCAGAAAAGGGGGTGGTGATGGACAGAGTATCTGAATTAAGCAGAACACTCCTACCCAGTCCAGAGATCGGGGCTTGATCCATCACCGTTTTTTAGCTCACTGCACCATCCCAGCTCAGAACCTGGCTACATGCAAATTAGTCTGTCCCTGGTCCAGTGCATCATGGGAACAGGGCATACCAAACTACCAAGCCAATTCTTATACTGGGAAGGAAACAAGCTTCCGGGGACCGGTTTCTGGCATTTCAGCCGTCTTCGGCCCGGCTTGCTTGAATCCTGATGGTGCAGTGAGCAAGGGACTCACATCTGAGTATACCCTTCCACGCTTATGGTGGACAAAACGATTCAGAAAAGGGGGTGGTGATGGACAGAGTATCTGAATTAAGCAGAACACTCCTACCCAGTCCAGAGATCAGGGCTTGATCCATCACCGTTTTTTAGCTCACTGCACCATCCCAGCTCAGAACCTGGCTACATGCAAATTAGTCTCCGGACTTGCTTGCCGTTTTTCATCCCAGCTGACAAATAGTGTCCATCAGCTCCTGGACTTGAGAATAACTTGTCCAGGTAAGCGACTACCAAAAAACCTCCCCCTTGCAAATTGAGCTAGAACGGCCAACTGGCAACCCCGCAATCCTCACCCACAATTTCATGTCATTTTTGTCCATAGGTGGGTGTCTAAACCGCCTAGACGTTTTTGCACGTCGGATTCCTGCACTACTAAACCTAGTCTCCATGAGCTACTCGAGGCCCAAGGAATCCCCGGTAAGACTTTTGCGTCCCCCCCCGAGTCATTCGTCGAGCGCATTTTCAATCAGTAAGGAAACTGCCATTAACCTAGTGCTCTGCCCCACAGGTCTACCCATAGAGAACAACCTCCAGCCTTCCAGGACACGCGACTCCTCTCCTGAGGTAATTCCCGTAGGCTCCCAATTTTGATATGAAATTGCGTTACCATTGGATAAACCTCTTTTTAAGCCTCCTCTTACACAGCATTCTTCTTTCTTTAATGACTGCAGGAATCTTCTGCCTGAAGCATGCTTCTCTGATACATTCTGACCCGGGTAAGATGTGTTTGTTGGTGTTATTGTGCTCACTAGTGTTCTTTTTGTTTTGAACATCCCATACATAGGTTCTTCCCTTTTTCCTTTTTGCAGAGCAAATTGGCCCTGAGGAGAATCCCCAGGATTGTGGGGGATTCGAAACGCGTAGGCCGTTTCCGGGTCTGCTACAGTTATACTGGTGATAAATTCAATACACTAAGTTTGATAATTATACACTTACCTCTGCCGAATAATTGAAAAACCTGATTTAATTCAACTAGCAGAAGTGTATACTTAAAAAAAAAAAATACCCTGTTTTATCTTATTTGAAGTGTTGAGCAGACCTTTCACTTCCCCCACTGGTGCATGGAAACCTCCAGTGTGTGGGAAGTGCTTTGTATGTTTGTATGAGTGTTAGTAGTTTTGACTGTGATATGTTTAAGTAGTGATGGTATGATTGAGTTTTCATCTTGCTTTTGTGTCCTCTTTCCATTTTTGTCAAAAATGTATTATTGACACGATGTATTAAGGTAAACCCTTTGTATATATATTTTTTTTGATCAGACTTTGATGAATAAACAGCTATTAAATAGCACTTTCCGGTTTTGATTCAAAATCTTTATCTGGATGACATGTTGGTTTATGAATCATAGCATCAGTATTGGTACCCCCTTTTGTTGTTCAGTTTATTAGGCTCAGCCATACTGATTAGAGCCAGCCCTAGTTGTTCATAGTCTCATTTCCCAGCATTCAAATCCTCTTTCCAGCTGTCCAGTCCCACCACAGGTGAAGGATGTGCATGAAAAGAGAGATGTATGCAACTCATCGGGATTGATTTCAGCAGATATAGGGTTAATGGTGAACAGAGAAATGGCAAAGAGCAGCTGAATTACATTTAGGATTTGAGATATGTATCGATATTGTGGAGTGCTCAGTTGTTTCCTGTTGCAAGCCAGAGTCAGACAGCTCTGTTCTTTGGCCCTCTCTGGGGCCTGTGCATGGGTGCTCAATATATTAAAGATATGACCTTTGTCAGTAGAGCTGTTGCCCTTATGGGTATGCTTTTTTGAACCCCAAGATGTAAATAGAAGATCAGGAGTGTTGGGTGCCACAATTCACGGGAGGTCATTGATTCTGTTGGCAAGTGTATGTACAGCGATCTTTCCTGCCAGAAACCCTTATACCAAAGATCCCATAAAGCAAAGCTCCCTCCCACTCTCAGTGAAGGAGGAAGGCAACATGGTTGTGGCGTTCACCAGGCACTGAGACCCTTTTCAGAGTTCAGCTGCTGGCCACTACTCAAGCATGCAGTGACCGGTGAGCCACACCTGCTGCTCCATCCTTCAGAGCCCAATTTACTACTTCCGCTGCTTGCCACCTTTGGGTTTTAACCACCACCTCAATGCAAACGATTACCCCACATTAACACCGCACAAAGCCTCTGCAGCCAGTTAAAAAAAATAATACAAGGATGATCCATCCAGATATCACTTTCCACACAATTGGCCAGAACTCAGCAAAGTACTCTTATCCTTCCTTTTGAAAGAAGTATCAACTATCAATATGAGAGGCCTATAGAACCTGCCAAGGCACAGCCGTACTTCATCTTAATATCACCGATAAACAGTGTCTATACAAGTGACTAAATCTAGTACTCAAAACTTTCCATGCACCTTCAGTCTCCTATCACTCTGACATGATTACTTGATATACCGCAGCCGTAAACTGCAACCCACCAACCAAACCTATCTGGCCTCACCCAAAGCGCTCTGTGCTATGGAAAGATTCTAGTATTTTAAACTACTAGAGTCCCATCACAGGAACTAAGTCCCACCTGACCTCTGTGTGATTCCCTCACTCCAGGCATTCAAAGATGCACCTCTTAATAAAAGAAGTCCAAGAATAAAAAATGAAAACTAAAACTTTAAAGTATATGTGCATTTTGTCTTCAGTTTTCAGTGTTTTACTCACCTTTACACCTATCCTAATTACTATTTGCAATGCACCCGAAATTTCAATAATCCCACCAAGATGACCAAAGTCTTTGGACTTCAGCAAGCATCTCACCGCCACTGTGCCCAGACGCCTACCTGCTTAGCCCGCCACCAGCGCCCTCGGTAGAGTGCACTCCCGCCTCCCGCTGCCTGACTCCTCTGCCATCTAGGAGTCCCCGCAGCTGAGTAGAGCGTGGGACGGGGGGGAACGAAAACCACAACCCCCAGCATCCCGAGCGGCGCACTCGGCATCACCAGCTCGCCAGGAGGCGCTGAAATAGCGCGTCACCCCAGTTGAGAGGGGGAATCTTTGGACTTCAGCAAGCATCTCACCGCCACTGTGCCCAGACGCCTACCTGCTTAGCCCGCCACCAGCGCCCTCGGTAGAGTGCACTCCCGCCTCCCGCTGCCTGACTCCTCTGCCATCTAGGAGTCCCCGCAGCTGAGTAGAGCGTGGGACGGGGGGGAACGAAAACCACAACCCCCAGCATCCCGAGCGGCGCACTCGGCATCACCAGCGCGCCAGGAGGCGCTGAAATAGCGCGTCACCCCAGTTGAGAGGGGGAATCTTTGGACTTCAGCAAGCATCTCACCGCCACTGTGCCCAGACGCCTACCTGCTTAGCCCGCCACCAGCGCCCTCGGTAGAGTGCACTCCCGCCTCCCGCTGCCTGACTCCTCTGCCATCTAGGAGTCCCCGCAGCTGAGTAGAGCGTGGGACGGGGGGGAACGAAAACCACAACCCCCAGCATCCCGAGCGGCGCACTCGGCATCACCAGCTCGCCAGGAGGCGCTGAAATAGCGCGTCACCCCAGTTGAGAGGGGGAATCTTTGGACTTCAGCAAGCATCTCACCGCCACTGTGCCCAGACGCCTACCTGCTTAGCCCGCCACCAGCGCCCTCGGTAGAGTGCACTCCCGCCTCCCGCTGCCTGACTCCTCTGCCATCTAGGAGTCCCCGCAGCTGAGTAGAGCGTGGGACGGGGGGGAACGAAAACCACAACCCCCAGCATCCCGAGCGGCGCACTCGGCATCACCAGCGCGCCAGGAGGCGCTGACATAGCGCGTCATCCCCGTCTCGCGGGACGCGAGCGGGACGCCGGGCGAAGCCCGGGCCAAGGGCGGGCCCATTTTAGCCCGTTCTAGACCGGGTAAGACTGGACTGGGCCACCCCACTAACATTTTTCCATATCTGTTACTGTACACCCAGGACTTTTGAATCTCAGTTTATTTTTCCTGGTTGTGCATCTGTCTTTATTGCATTGTGTAAGCATGTCTCCCAGAATCACCCGAAACAGTAAAGCTGCGCACGCTGCCCAGATCATAGGTCCTATAGATCAATTCATTGCAAAAGCTCATGACGCTATTAACCAAGGTGTGCTATTATTAGAGAGAAGGGTTTCACAAGATCTCGCTATGGCCAGGCGCTCTTCATTGGGCTTACTGGCCTCTGCTATAACACCACAACGTCCCTTGGTGCCTGACTCTCAATACGAAACTCCGTCAGTACCAGGGACGGTGGATTTATCAGTATCTATTGACCTTTCTGTAACACAAACATCCCAGCTTTCTGCACCTCACCCCTCAAGATCACTTGAGAGAACTCCTACTCTTTTTTCCAACTTGGAGGAGAATCCTCTATCCCCGAACACCAGGGGTCAACGGGAAGGTGCAATCCCGAAAAACAGAAAGAAAAAAAAAGATAACCACCCTACCCCGAACTCCACTGACTTGCAACAGGTTCTTCAGCCCCAATTTAATGATGATTCACATTTATCAACTCACCCTTTACAACTACCGGAAATTTTAAATCAGCCTAACATCTTAACACTGCCAGAAACAATTGACCTTTCACCTGACAATCGTAGCATTGTTCCGGAAGGTACTACAGGCAATGGGCGAACCTCTTTGCCGCAAGATATGCCTATTTTAGCCTCCATAGAGGCTCTAATTAAATTCCATCTTAACCCCATTAAATTGGTTCTATCTAAGATCGAGAAATCATTAGCTACATTGACAACTGAATTAAAAACTAACAGTACGACCACCAAGCCTGCAGCTCCAGTGACCCGGCAACCTAAATCAATACCCATTTCAAAACCGGCAAAATCAGGGGCCACTCTCCCCAAACAAACTTTACAACTTCCTAAAGTGGTGACCACCACAGCGGTGGTCCACCAGAAATCTGCCCCCATAACCAGTCTCAACCCACAGCAAACCTCATCAAATTTAGTCACAAAACAACCTGTTATTCCTTCTGTGCCCGACCCTCCTGCACAAAAGGCCACTTCCTCCGGTCCACCACCTGCACGCCCCGCAGCTAAAACATCAGTCAATAAAAATGCGGCCTATAACACAAGGCGCAATGTCCCTCGCTCAGCTCATCTCCCTCCAGAAGCTACACCGTATGTAGCTATCATGACCGGGGTTCCAGCGTTGCATGTCAACTCTGAAGAACCCGGTTGGTCCTTAAAAAATAAGGTTCTCCATTGGCTGTCGTTGAATCGACCACTTCCCCCATTTGTCAACAACGGCATTGTCTCAGTCCGTAGAGTTCCCTGGGTAGGGAAGGAGAAAAAAACCATCCCAGGTGATTGCATCATAATAACTTTTGAAGACCCCCAAATCATAGAATACATCTGCCCATGGGGCGCCCAAACCTCCTCGGAAGGAATTGGCACGAAAAGGCTAGCTTTCTTCTACCCCCCAGCCAACCTCCCTCCACCGGCCCCTGAGTGGAACTGGACTCAGGTAGGGAACCGGCATAGAAACACGGACTGGATAAACTGGCAGGGACAAGGAGGCAGAAACATCATGCCTTCTTTGGATTGGAGAGGAGTCCCTACGTCTAACAGGTTTGACTGTTTGGAGATGGTGGACTGACCACCAACAGCCAAAGTCCTGGCCGATGGTAACCCCTCCACTTTAGAGCCCCTACTCTTGACGCCACTAATTTCCTCTGTCATCCAAAAACTGTCGCCCATACTTACGTCCCCACCATCACCAGCCAAGTTAACTGTTTCAGAGGATGTTCGTACCTCCCAACATGTTGGTTCTCAGCCTTACCTTCATTCCAACAGCCTGTGTGTTAATCATCATGAAAGTCTGCCCCGATCTCCCAGCACCGTGTCGACTTCAACACAAGGCAAACAACCCCATAATGGACTGGTAGCAACTGCCAACGGACCACCAGCGACCACCTCACTGCCGATATTATTCTGGAACGTAGCTGGTCTGCGACCCAGGATGCTATCGGCATCATGGTTGGCTTTTGCTACCTCTCACACGATAATGTGCCTTCAAGAGACATGGATAACTGATCCACTGCACATTCAAGGTTACGTAACATTCCACTCTCCCGCTAGTCCCTCAATACACGGCAGACCAAAGGGGGGTCTTGCGGTATATGTATCCAATAAGCTTGAAGTTAAGAAAACTTCCCTGCAGTGTACTTCTTTGTACTACCAGATTCTTTTGATTACTTTTAAAAATGGTATTTCATATTGTTTTATTAATTTTTATAATAACCTTTTACCTGTAGAATGTGTTAAAATTGTTTCCGAAATTTCACTTTATGTAGGCGATCTACGTGCAAGGTTTGCGTCAACTACATGTAATGTAATCTGGGGAGGGGATTTCAACGCACAATTGTGTTCCCACTATATGAATTCTGACTGTGGCCTCCTAGATGAAAACGATTGCCCTATGACACATTTCACTCACTCCTCTGTAGGAGATTCTTTTAATGGTAGTCTAATGTCATTGGAATTGACTTTTGCTAATGAACTTACTGACCCCCCAGTGGAATTTAATCCCACTTTTCACGGAAGGGCCTGTTTTAGCACCATAGATTTTATATTATGTTCTTATTCATTAAAGGGTACTGTTTCACAGTTTAGTACAGGATCTGAAATCTCAGGAGACCACTTCCCTAACACAATAGTACTATCTCTAATTTTGAGTGCGCCTCAACCTTTTAAGAAAAGCCTTCTGGCCCAAGAAACATTGTCCATGGCCAAAAATAATGGGTACTGTGTGAAATGGTCAAGAATCGAACCAGCTGAAACATCAACCACTGTGATTTCAAATGCACTCCCTTGGATTAATTCATGCTTAAATGAGACATCTTCCCCAGCGCAAATTATCACCAGTTTTGGGGAAATTCTGAAAGTAATCCAGAAGGCCCTCTTTCGAACTCGCAAGCAGGGCCGTTGCAAGGAGCCAGGCTTGTTCAATACGGCTTGCAGAAAAGCTTTAAACGCCTTAAAAAAAGAGCTACATAATCCAATTAGGGACCAAGTAAAAATAGCTAAACTAAGACAGGAATATAAGCAGGCTCACCATAACTGTAGGAGAGACCACAAGAACGACTTATGGGCCCAATTACACGAGAGTTGTAATAGAAAAGACAGCATTCTATTCTGGCAAACGGTAAAATCTCCCTTCCTGAGCGAGGGTAGCTCTCATCAATATTTGGATGTAGCTGTGTCTGCGGACGAGTGGGTGTCCCACTTTTCAAAAATCTTTAGTGACCCCATCGCAGAAAGTGTCGCTCAACCAAATTTTGTACCCGAGCACATTGAGAAAGGGGAATATCCTATTGACCTTAACTTCTCTCTTGATGAAGTTATAAGCGCACTATCTTCTTCAAAAGCCGGAAAAGCCCCTGGCCCTGATGGTGCACCACTAGATATATTTCTTTTTAACATCGAGTTGTGGTCGCCTATAATCACCCAGCTAATCGCTGCGGTACTAAAAGAAGGACTTTTGGCCTCTTGGTCTTCCTCCATATTGCTCCCAATCTTTAAAAAAGGCGAGAGAAACAACCCTACATGCTACAGGCCCATATCCCTCCTGGATTCACTGGGTAAAGTTGCGGGCCGCTTAATCTTGGACCGCCTCCAGGACTGGGCGACAGAAAAAAACATCTTAACAGACCTCCAGTACGGTTTCCGGGAGGGACTGGGCACTGTTGAACAAGCACTAAATCTAACACTTCTAATAGGGAAATATGCTGGAGTTAAACGGGGAAACCTTTTCATGGTCTACGTCGACCTTAGTGCGGCGTTTGATTGTGTAATCCATGCCAAGCTCTGGTCCATCTTGGACAAGCTGGGTGTTGGCCCACCTCTTCTCAAGTTTCTGCGGGAGCTCTATACTGGCGCATCGGCTCGCGTAAGATTTGGTACAGGCGGTGAGTTGACCCCATCTTTTCCAATAAACCGTGGAGTAAGACAAGGCTGCGTCCTCGCCCCCTTTTTATTTAATTTATATACCAACGGCCTGGAAGCGGCCATGCTGGAGGGGAGCCGGGATCTACCCACCATCAATAAGCGCCCGATACCAGCACTCCTCTACGCGGACGACTCCGTAATATTTGCTAGGACCCTAGTGCAACTTCAGAAACAGCTAGATAAATATTGCACTTTTATGCTCTCACTTGGGCTAAAGGTCAATAAGACCAAGACCTTTGTCATGCAATCAGGCCCCAAGGTAAAAAGCTCGAAACATCTTTGCATAGACCAATCAAAACTGGAACGCGTTACGGAATACCCCTACTTGGGTATCCTCGTAGACGATAAATTATCATGGAAAAGGGCGATGGTAAATAGAAGATTGCTCTACCAACGTGCAACTTCTGCCCTCGTTTCCTTTTCCAGAAAAATGGGCAAACCATCTCCCTCAGTATTGCTTAAAATCCACCAAGCAAAATGCCTGAGCATTGCCACATACGGAGCCGGGGTCTGGGGCTACGTAAAAACAGATGAACTACAAAAAATACAAAATGGCTTTGTAAAATATCTCCTGGCTCTCCCGCGGAGCGCCCCCTCTTTTGGATGCCATATAGAGCTTGGGATAGATTATTTAACAGACTATGTTAGGTGTCAACCAATGCTACTATGGCACCGCATATGGACAAAGCCCCAGTGCCATCTTACACGTGCCCTGATCTCAGATTGTCTCGAGATGTCGGCCTGGAAAAACATCCCATGGCTGTCTTTCGTGGTCAATTTCCTGAAAGACCTTGACTTTACTCAGTACATCATCGAGCCTTCAGCCATTACCGAGATGAGTAGAAAAACCCTGAAAGCACACTGTCTTACTCATCTAAGGGAACTCCGTATGTCCAGTGAAGTATCTAAACAATCCAATGCCCATATTCTGATGGTTCAGACGTCCCCAGGCACCCAACCATATTTATCATATCACATATCCAACCATGAAAAGTACCTATTAACGAGGTTTCGGTTTAATTTGTTTTTCCGTTTAGTTACCTTTCCTAAAATGTCAACTTGGTCACACGATTTGGATAAATGTCCATGCGACAAGGTCTCCCCCCAAACAACAATGCACGTAGTACTGTTTTGCCACTACTACGCAGTACCACGCAGGCGCTGGGTCTTACCTTTGTTACGACAAATGGGGTTGAGGACCTGTCGCCCGGCATTTTTAGCCTTGCAACAGCTTGACTCGCAATATGTGTTTTTGAAAACTTGTATAGCCATCCGTAAAACTCTGGAAATGAACTTTGCTTGATTATCAGTACTAGTCCTGTAAATGAACATAAACTGTATTCCTAAAATGTATTAATAACAATTGTGATTTTATAATGTATTGTTTTACTATGATGTACTTTTTATGATTGACAAAATGGTTAATCGAATAAAAGAATTGAATTGAATTGACCAAAGTGCATGTCTTCACCAAGGACGTTTGAGGAAGTGTCTGGGACATGTCCGGCTCTACTGCGAAAGGCAGAAAGAGCCAACCCCCAGATTCATCATTGTCATGTTTTGTGAGTCCTTACTAGCGATTATTAAGGAATGGCTATTAAAGACTCACAAAACGGGATTCATGTAGAAATCGCAATATTTATTGCAATTTCTACAGCTTCCTTATTTGCGATTCGCTAATTGCTAATCATAAATAAGGAATGACTCCCCATTCATTCCTATGAGCCGAAAGGCCCATAGGAATGAATGGGGAGTCATTCCTTATTTGCGATTAGCAAATAGCGATTCGCAAATAAGGATGGGATTTCAAGGGTGCCAGGGTGTCCAAAGGACACCCGGTAGCACCCCTGAAATGGTAATATACACAGGTGTTGCGCACACACATGTCCTAAGGACATGTGTGTGTAACATACAACTTAGAAAAATGCACTACAGTGCATTTTTCTGAGTTTTCGCTATTTACCACGTAGTTACACTTTGCGGTAAATAGCGGCCCCAGATTGCGAATTCGCAATTTAAAAATGGTTCATGAATTGCATTTAAGGAATCTCAAATTGAGATTCCTTAAATGCAATTATTCGCAATTTAGCGATTTTTAGAATTGCGATTTTTGCATTTGGGATGATGAATCCCAAATGCAAAACAAGCATTTGCAATGCAATAGGTCTCGCACTAGGAAAGTTAGAGGTATTAGTATTGTAAATGGCAAATTTTTTATTTATGTTTTTGTTTTGAAAATAGCGAAATTAATAACTTTGTCATTTACAATGCCAATAGTGGTAACTTTTGCAAACGTGACACCTATAGCATTTTTTATGCAATATGTGTTGTATTTACATGACTTACATTTATTAATATTAAAAATAACAATGGGTTGTATTTTTAAAAAAAATTAATACTTAAATAAAAGTTATTGCAATTTATAATGGCAATAGCTTAAACTTTTGCAAATAGCTTTTTGGAAGATTATGTTTAGTGTATTTAATTGTGATGAAAATCCAAGAACAGAAGAGAAATATTAACAGTTTTTTGTGACATTTGTAATAAAGTTTGAAAACATTGAGAGAACATATTAGAATCAGTTGTTGATTGGTTGCACAGAGTGATGCTGTGGCGTAGAGTGGTGCTGTGGCGTTGAGGGGTGCTGTGGTGTTGAGGGGTGCTGTGGTGTTGAGGGGTGCTGTGGTGGTGAGTGGTGCTGTGGCGTTGAGGGGTGCTGTGGCGTTGAGTGGTGCTGTGGCGTTGAGTGGTGCTGTTGCATTGAGGGGTGCTGTGGTGTTGAGGGGTGCTGTGGCCTTGAGTGGTGATGTGGCATTGAGTGGTGATGTGGCGTTGAGTGGTGCTGTGGCGTTTAGGGGTGCTGTGGTTTGAGGGGTGCTGTGGTGTTGAGGGGTGCTGTGGTGTTAAGGGGTGCTGTGGTGTTGAGGGGTGCTGTGGTGTTGAGTGTTGCTGTGGTGCTGAGTGGTGCTGTGGTGGTGCGGAGTCATGCTGAGTGATAATGTGGTGGTGCTGAGTGATAATGTGGTGGTGCTGAGTGATAATGTGGTGGTGCTGAGTGATGCTGGGGTAGCGCTGAGTGATTATGTGGTGATGCTGAGTGTTGCTGTGGTGGCGCTGAGTGATGCTGGGGTGGCGCTGAGTGATGCGGTGGTGGTGCTGAGTTATGCTGTGGTGATGCTGAGTGATAATGTGGAAGGGAAGGGAAGAAAGAAAGAAAGAACGAAAGAAAGAAGGAAGAAGGGAGGAAGGAAAGAAAGGAATGAAAGGGAGGGAGGAAAGGAAGGAAGGAAGGAATGGAAGAAAGAAAAGGAAGGCAAGAAAGGATGGAAAGGAAGGAAAGGAAGGAAAGAAAAGAAGGAAAGAAAGGATGAATGGAAAGAAAGAAAGGATTCTAATTGCAAGTGTTAACATGAACAGGCTTGTTTTGAAGATGTAGTCCCCAAATTTGAGATTCCATGACAGAGAGGGGCTGTGAAGGACGGAGAGGCGGCAGACAGAGGCCACGCGCGGTGGACATCAAAGGAAGGGTGGGAGGGTAAAAAAACGCATTAGCGAGCGAGAAAAGCCATAAACACCAGGGGGGGCGGGGAAGCAGATTGCCTTCAAGCTTGTGAGGAAAACAAGAGGGTCTGTTGTGTGTACACTAGGAGTTTACTCCTGAATACATAACATTTCATGAACACACATGCCTTCCAAAGTGTAAACTATCCCGTCGACATCAAAGCAGCATCACAGGAAAAAATGATGCTGCAGTCATGTTTTTTCGGGATAGCTTTAAAGTCCATGCATATACAAAATATAGCTGCCCGCGCGCGTTGACATCTGGGACGTGTCATCCGTCACAAACAACATTTCTGGGATTTAATTTGCAGCCATGCGGCCTTACTGACGCATTTTGCATGTGAAGCAGGTGCCAGGAATTAATATTTTACAAGTATGCGCATGAGGGAAAGATCACTGGTGAACGTGATCTGGGCCGGTGTCATACATGGATTGCATGTTCTAAAGCTGCCATAAACATGCGCAGGATTCCTTCACATGCTCCAGCGGCCTGCTGTTCAAGAGTGCTATTTTAGAAGTAGATTGATGTCACACATTATGATTTCAACAGTTTTTAAACACCACGCAGGTTCCATTCCACAAATGTGAGCGGAGACGTAGAGTCAGGGCACAAGTCCTAAAACAAGAGCGGATTTGGGGTGTGGGGGGATGAATGAGAGGGGAGCTGTGATGAGAGATGAGAAGTGGAGGCGAGGGTGGGGGGCAGAGAGGAGCGGATGAGGATCCTTTTGAAGTACGGCCTCGCGGCCGAGAAAGAAGTGTAATTAGGGGGAGGGGAAGTGAGGCCAAGTGCGCTGGGGAAGCAACAGATGGCTTTGTGTGAAGCTCTCGGAGGCAGGCGACTCTGCTTTTATTCAGAAAACTTTCCCGAAAAAAGCCAATGGACGAAATTCTGTCATTTATATTTCTTTAAAAAAATGCTTTTAGACATGGTAATGATTGAATTGCATGAACTACTCCCCCAAAAAGCTCACTGAACCTCTTCCTTATGCACACATTTGGCATGAGCCTTACTGTAGGGTAAACATTCCTGCAGTGCTTGAATATTAATGCCACGTATTTCCTGTAACTGCTCGTAAATCGCAGCGAGCACGTCTCCGTGCCATTAGTTTAAGGCTGCCCAATTTACCACTTTTCCAGTAAAATGCGTTTATAATGAGCTCAGAGCTTTAGCTTAACTGCAGTCAAAAGGCTCTTATAATTTGCGCGTTCCTTGCAGACATCACAACCCCCGGGAGTGTGATTACAGCAGGGTATGTGCAGAGAGAGTGCCCGGTTGCAATGGGTCGACAACACTGGCTGTGCACATGGAGAGACCGTGGCACGCACTGCCAAGCACAACACGTCAGAATGAATAGCGTGGCATGGGAGACTGACGCTTCATTCCACCGTAAATTAGGCCCCTGTCGAGGAATGATATATCCCGTCGACACCAAAGCAGCATCACAGGAAAAAATGATGCTGCAGTCATGTTTTTTCGGGATAGCTTTAAAGTCCATGCATCAAATACAAAATATAGCTGCCCGCGCACGTTGACATCTGGGACGTGTCATCCGTCACAAACAACATTTCTGGGATTTAATTTGCAGCCTTGCGGCCTTATTGATGCATTTTGCACATGAAGCAGGTGCCAGGAATTAATATTTTACAAGTATGCGCATGAGGGAAAGATCACTGGTGAACATGATCTTGGCCGGTGTCATACATGGATTGCATGTTCTAAAGCTGCCATAAACATGCGCAGGATTCCTCCACATGCTCCAGTGGCCTGCTGTTCAAGAGTGCTATTTTAGAAGTAGATTGATGTCACACATTATGATTTCAACAGTTTTTAAACACCACGCAGATTCCCTTCCACAAATGTGAGCGGAGACGTAGAGTCAGGGCACAAGTCCTAAAACAAGAGCCGATTTGGGGGGTTGAGGGATGAATGATAGGGAGCTGTGATGAGAGATGAGAAGTGGAGGCGAGGGTGGGGGGCAGAGAGGAGCGGATGAGGATCCTTTTGAAGTACGGCCTCGCGGCCGTGAAAGAAGTGTAATTAGGGGGAGGAGAAGTGAGGCCGAGTGCGCTGGGGAAGCAACAGATGGCTTTGTGTGAAGCTCTCGGAGGCAGGCGAGTCGGAAAAGCGCGGTCACGAGAACACATGCACTCGTGGAGATCCGCTTTTTGAGAGACCTTAGTTTAACTCTTTGTTTCACCACAATAGACTCGTCCTATTCATTCCTGGGGAATGGAATAGGCCGAGACCTAAATAGCGCTCGCAAAGGGCCAGATTCTCAGAATCTGGCCCTTTGCGAGCCGATTTCGGCTTCATGAATCTGGCTGTATGTCAGATGCAGACACATTTAATATCATTAGGGAGAGACCAGTTCAGTTTATCTACAGCTCAAATGCAACTAGGCACAAGCCTCTATTTACTTCTTCATTATTTATTTGTCGGAGATACATTTCAAGCAGAAGCGTAGAATAAAAGAACAGTTTCAGGACCATGGACAAAGCCAGATTTGGCACACAGACATAGATGTACCATTTTAGGTGTCCAGCACATATAGGAACGACTGGATGGAGTGCGTCTGCCATCTTTTATTTGATTCTGTAGAGGGGGGCTGGGTATGAAAGCATGGTTGCACTGCAACCTTGTTGTGGAAGGACCTTCTCAGTGAACAAAATGCCAGAAGACATTCTACAAGTAAACGACTAACAGCTAGGTCGTGAGAATCGAATTTATAAACCACAATGCCGCGTTTCGATTAAATCAGCAGCACTGATGGAAGTTGCATTTGTTTTCACACTCAGTGTGCACTCATAAATGCCTGTACATGGCCCATTTTGAATCTAGGGGTCGACAGTGGCCATAATACCCGTGGCATTCCAAATAATATCGGAAGCGACAACCTAACCAAGGATACAAAAGAAGAAACAGTGCGACCGAGAACAAAGCAAATACGGAGAAGAGCAAAATGCAAAACCCGGATTGACAGATCAATCCTCCCTAAGAAATCACCTCGAAACCAGAAAGAAATTAGGGAGCTCCTGAAATTAGTAGGCAGCATGGCACAAGGCTCGTTGGAAATTGCACAGGCAATCGAAAAAATGTGGGAGATGACAGTAAGCACGCACTCCAAGGTCTCGCACATTCAGAATCTAGTACTCTCCGCACAAAGAAGGAATGATGAGATGGCCTTGTCTCAAAAAAACAGACTCAATAGACCAGACAGGACAAATCCCTTGTCAAAGGAAGAAACACTAGCCCTACTCCGAACATATGAACAACCGGACCGGGGGAGGGAGGAGAGAATCAAAATAGTACCAATTGATTCTAACAGAGTATCTAGAAAGAATGACAGGAAAGCAATTCACCTCAACTTACAACAAATCCAGTTAACAGCAACGGAATCCGAAAAAGGGAACCCCATTAATTCAGAAAAACCCTTGAATTGCCATCTACTCAATTGTCGTTCTGCAAACAAACATGCATCAGACATAGCAGCCCTCATCATCAATAAAGAAATTGACCTGGCAATCCTTACGGAAACTTGGCTCAACGATTCATCATCGCCGGTCATTGATCTCTTAGTACCACCTCAATATAACATCGTGAGACTGGATAGGCTAAGGCAAGTAGGAGGAGGTATAGCCTGCATCCACTGTTCAGAGATTGAGGTCCACCAAATTCAAGCCGACCCCCTGGAATCCTGTGAATACCTTGGTCTGAATATAAGATCATCAAGTAACCAAAAATGCAACCTGCATGCGTTTTACCATCCACCTGGTGATAACGCAAAGTTCACAGAGCAACTAATAGAGATCATAACGGCCAACTCCAATTCCGAGACCAACAACATTTTCCTGGGTGACTTTAACTTACATTGGAACGACGTTAATGATAAAACGGTTAACTCGCTCAAAGAGTTCCTGGCCGAACTAAACCTTACACAAGCATGCACACAACCTACACATGCACAAGGAGCGACCTTAGACTGGATAATCTCAAAAAAGAAAGAGACATCAATCCGCGCTATAGATCCATGTGATTGGTCGGACCATCATACCATAACATTCGTGATTCCCAAAGTGAAAAAGGGTAGGACTGTGCAACCCCCCAAGTCCAAAAAAGCGATCCGAGAGACAAAAGAGGCGAATATTGAGCTACTGGTTGCTAACTGCGAAAGAGGCTTAAAGCCACCTAATAACATGCAGAATGTAAACGAGCTGACCGATCACTACATAACCTCAATTGGAAATATCGTCAATGACACCATGCCTCTAAAACTAAAAAGAGTCACAGAAAAGCCAAAAAATCCTTGGTTTAGTGAGTCACTGAATGAGGACAGGCGCAAACTGAGAATGGCCGAAAGAAAATGGAAACAACACCCTTCCTCCCCAGAGCTGAAAGACCTCAGAAAAATCAGGAACCAATATAACAAAAAGATAATCAACTCCAAAAAAGAATTTATAAGAGCAGAACTTGACAATGCCAAAAACAGACCACGGAAACTCTTCGAGATCTTAAAGCAACAGTCGGATAAACTAGCCAAATCGGCCCAAGAGAACTCAAAAACGCCCTTAAGCTGCGAGGAATTCTCATCATTTTTCACGGAAAAGACCAAATCGCTAGAGGCGGAGCTCTCAAACGCTGTGGCTATCCTCCCAACCCAACCGTTGCCGACCAGCGAGGCTTCCATGACAGCAGAGAATACTAAGATAAAAAATAAAGCAAATTGGGACACATTTGAATTATACGACCAGGACAAGATCGCCAAAACGCTGTCTGAAATCAGACCGAACAACCACTATCAGGACCCTCTACCTGCAAAATGTGTTAAAGAAATCAGCCATATCGTGGTCCCGATCTGGACCAAAATAATAAACGCATCTCTTGCACAAGGGATCCTCCCTGACTGTCTAAAAACAGGACAAGTTGTGCCAATAATCAAAAAACCAACAGCGGAAACAACAGATCCGAATAACTACCGACCAGTAACTAACATCCCCCTACTGGCCAAAGTAATTGAGAAATGCGTGCAGAGCCAACTGAAACAACACATCACCAAGTTCTCCTTACTAGACGAATGCCAATCAGGATTCAGAGCAGGACATAGCACGGAAACAGCGATCCTGCATATTGTAGATGACGCGCTACAAGCCCTAGACCAAAATCAAGCATGCCTATTGATTCTACTCGACCTATCATCCGCATTTGACACGGTAAATCATGAAGCATTATTGTCCAGGCTGCAGGACAGGATGGGACTATCCGGAAATGTGCTGAAATGGTTCTCTTCTTTTCTAGGGAACAGAACACAACGATTTCTGGTTAACCAAGCAATCTCACCCCCTTGTCCTAATACAATTGGGGTCCCGCAAGGTTCTACGCTATCACCGGATCTATTCAACTTGTATGTCGAACCTCTTACAGACATTCTTCGGAACTCTCAGATTTCCTACCACATGTACGCAGATGACACGCAAATATACTTGAAGATCACCTCCCTTGATGACATCGATCTAATGAATGAGACATTAAAGATGGCGTTACAATGGTTAACTACTAATCATCTGAAACTAAATGCCCATAAAACAGAATTCTTGCTAATTTCACCTCCAAGGAGCCACTCTGAAATAAAGGAATGGACCAAATTGGTGACTGCGCTTAACTGCACCCCAACCCTAGTCAACTCTGCTAAATCACTAGGAATCACATTGGATGAGAACCTTGACATGAAAGCCCACATTAACTCAATGGCGAAAAGCGCCCGCTACCATTTGAGCTACCTAAGAAAATTAAAACCATTCATTTCAGAGGCAGATCTAAAACTGGCTATACAATCTCTAGTTATATCAAGGATTGAATATGGTTGCTCAACATTAGCTGGCCTACCAAAAACATCCACAGCACCACTAAAAGCCTGTCTCAACGCAGCGGCAAGACTCATCACAGGATCTAGGAAATTTGATCATATATCTCCTCACTTGAAAGCACTAAACTGGCTTCCTTATGAGGCCAGAATTCAAATGAAGTTAGCATGTATTACCCACAAAGCGGTGCACTATAACACGCCAAGATACCTAGCCAAGAAAATCAAGCTATCGGGAGGAAACAGACCAACTAGAAGCGCCAAGGAGCTGCTGTTGCGGCCAGCCATCTTCCGAAAGAAAAAGTCTTATGACCGAACTTTCTCTGGAGCTGCCCCCAGAGTCTGGAATTCACTCCCTCCAAGTCTAAGGAATATTCAAAATATTGTAACATTCAAACGGGAACTGAAGAGTTTTATGTTGAGTAAATACCTTGCATAGGGAAGCAGGCGGATCGTGGGTTCGAATACTTATGTCAGCGGATGGATGGCCCTCTCAAGAATACTATTCAAGAAGGTTATCATTGATAAGGAACTAACTCCTCACACAAGCCCTGACTGTGTCCTGAACGTTACCACAGTCCTAGGGAACTTATAATTGTTTTCCAAAGCCAAAACTATATAACCTCTACCTCACCTTAGTGTCGATATAGACATGGATGTAAGCTAAGCCTCACCTACCTTTATTGCTAATTGCACATGCGTTTGGAATAGTTAGATTTAGGCACCCTCTCATAGCCACAGTTTCCTCAACCTCATATCTGTTTGTTTGTATAAATGATTCTGTATTGCCAATATGTAACCTACCTCGATGTTAAGCGCTCTGATACCCACGGGTCTTGTTCGCGCTATACAAAACACTATAATAAATAAATAAAATAAAATAAATAAAATATTTAAATCAGGCAAGAAAACACACCGCACAGTCAGAGAACTGCCATTATAAATCGAGACCCACATGTGAAATAAGATACAGCAAACATTAAAAGTCTATTTCCATAAACAGTTGACAAAGAGAGAGGCTTAATAAAAGAGCAAAGTAAACGGTGTCAATAATTAGCACAGGAAATATTCACATTGTGGTAAAGTTTTCTCTGTAAGACATTCCCCCTTGGTACTACTGTGGTAAATATTTTACCGTATACGAGTTTGCCAGATAATTTCGGATAATTAAAGAAATAGCTCAATCAAATGAGAGGCAGAGTCCGTGGTGTCTGAGTCATAAGGGCTTTAATCATAAATGATGACTCGAGTCATGGAAATCTATTCCATCAATACAAGGGTTCGGGTATGCAATGATGGCAGGAAAGATGTCAACGATTTATTCACAGTACATGACATATGTAGTAAGATGACACAATAGCATTGAATACAGTAGGCGTGACAAGTGAAATGTATATGATAAGAACACATGTGCGTAGCAAAAAGGCGTGAACAGGGGTGTGCACAGAGGCGTACACTAGAAACGTCACAGAAAAGTGTCACAAGTGGGTGGATGCTTAGGGAATTCTTGCAGAGTCAGCTGAAACCTGTGGCCTGAATGCGCGCGCAGCTATTATGACGTGTGATTGACGTGCATCTGGAGGAAGCTAAGGGTCTGACATTTAGCACTAGTAGAGGAGACAGAAGTCTGGCATGTCAGATCGACCTGTCCCTATAACATATCTGATATCTAATATTTGGAGGAAGCTAATCTAGAGTAAAAGGTCACTTGGGCAGAGGCTACTCTATACTGAATGTTAGTGCGTGTATAGGTGTCTGCGTGTCTACGTGCGGGGCCATGGGCCTATTCTGGTAACGGGAACTGTAAATTACTTGCACGGAGACAGGGAGACTTGCTCTTTGCTCTGCAGCCGGGGATATGTTTACCTAAATCACTAGACAGGAATATGTTTTCGAGGAGCTGAGCTGGCTACGCTGATAGCTTGAAGGTAAAATACTGTTTTTGGCAGGCAGACCAGGCCGAGCCGGGCACCGCTCGCTTGGCAGGAAGTAAGGCAGTGGTCAGGGATGCGTCTCCATGCTGCAGCTTTCAGAGGCAGAGACAGACGTGGCTTGAAGACAGAATTCAGGGCCTAGCTCGGCAGAGCCAGGAAAAACGTGAAAGTACACCATATAAAGACGGTGGCATGGCATACTTAGGAACTGAATTATCAATCCATTCATGGTGGATTTGGTAGAGGACATGTTAACGTTGGACGCAAATGTATTTGCGTCTTCATATTCGGTCGTGGAGGGAAATTACATGTACTTGAAACTCGTACATGGAGCCGTTGGGGTACACGTTAGGGGACACATTTGACCATAAAATTTCAATTACCTCATTCCCTCCTTGTCCCCTACGGACCCTTCATGATATGTCGATGTTCATGAGACCATCAATCTGTTCATATAACATCATTTGCTCTTCTTTCTTTCTACGGGAATGGGAACGTGAACTTGGATGGGGAACACAAGCTGTGGCACACAAGCCGCAAATTGCTGGCCCACATTGCAGACATAGGCAACAACTGAATACTATGGCCAATATGATTCCTAGGAATGACAGTAGTTTCCATTCCCAAGCTGTGATTATACTCCAGAGCCAACCGGACCAAGTCCAAGAGCCTGGATTCTGGTGTATCAGATGGGCAATTTCATGAAGTCTGGTAATGGCCTTATAGACTGATGGCGCGTTATTTGGAATAAGCACGCAGCAACTGGATCCGATGACTCTACAAGCCCCGCCCCTATCGGCCAGGATGACGTCAAGGACAAGGCGGTTCTGAAGAACGACAAGTCTCATAGCAGCCTGCTCCTCTGTTAAGTTGCCCAAGGCAGAAGTAGTCTCATTCACTACGGCTTCAAGTATTCTGGTCAATTTGCATATCAGTTTACTATTGGAGACAGTGCCTAGATAGGGAAAGAATCCTTTATTGAAATCTGTATATTGTTCCCATGTAGTTTCAGTCTGATCAACTATTGGGAGGTCTCTCTTGTGCCTGACAATATTAAGGCGGGAATTCCTGTGATAGTCAGATGGGGCTAGGAATACTGGTGGCAATAAAAATGCAATAAAACAAGTACCATCCCAGTCTGGAGGTAAACGGACATAAGCTGTCTGACCACAAATGAAATAGGAATGTTGGGAAGCTTTGAATGTAGACTTGCCTTTATCACTGAATTCGACCACAGTAGTACAGTCACTGTGACCTAGATGTACTGAACCTTTCTTTCTGACACACAATACACCTTTCGCTGGTAGAACTGATATGGATGGCAAGTCTGGACTGGTTTCTGACTGAACATTTAGAATCATGAGGTTAAGTGTAAAATTGCCTAATCCATACACTTCATTTTCTAGATCTGTCCCTGTCATTTGTGGAAAACCCTCCTTGTCTGGGAAACATGCCTTGTTCATGACTGTGTTCAGATTACCCCATATCCAATTGCTTTGGGAAACTCTAGACTCGGTGTTTATAGAGGATATTAAACTAAACCATGCACCACAGGAACCATTATGTGTAAACGGATAGGGAAAGAGGGGCAGAGCTCCCTTGTAGTTCTGATAGGGAGGGAGTCGGCCACATATCCAACAATTAGTAGCATTGTTGGTCTGGTGAGAATGGTGTAACATACGAATAAATGTATTGTTGCGCAGCGCAAGTCGATAAGACAATTCGTGTGGAGGAAGAGCACTAAACGTGTGCTCGACAGTGTCATTAGAAAAAGAATGTGCAAGAGGAAAATATATGTATAATAATAAAAGGGATCTTATCATGCGCAGACTTAGCCCAATGGGCATCAAGGCGCCCAACATCCAACTTATTGCAATAATCGCAAGACTCAGAAAAAACATAATAAGTAATGTGCAGACGTATCTGCTCCGGAGACTTTTACAATAATTTCGTTTCTTGGTCTCCTGTCTATCTCTCTCTCTATTTGGGTCTAACTTGTACAATGTCAGAAACTGCCTAACCGCTTCACCCAGGAGGGGACTTAAACAATTAAACTGTCTGACTTACTAGACCTCAATTTCTGTCTGCACTCCTCTTGGGGAGTTTTCTCTAGAAGAGGGAGTTTGGTATCAGTCACTGGTACGTGGGAGTTCTGGGATTCAGTCTTTGGCGGAAGTCCATAGAATCTTTTCACGTGACTGGAGTGCACCCAACCCTTGCGCCCCTCCAGTTTCACGGCAGTCCTGGTTGTTAACAAAACGATCTTCGGCTCCTTCCAGCGGGGCTCCAAAGGACTCGATCTGTCAAAATTCCGAACGACTACAACATCACCCGGGACCAGTTCATGTGGCTTCACCTCGGTGTTGTCTGGGAAGGCTGCTGCGACCTGTGAACGACATGATTGTAGTGCAGACATCAAGGAAGCAAGGTAATCTGTCAGCATAGTACTATCAACATCGGTAATTTTTCGAGGCAGAGGCGTCCCCCACATATTAGGAGGCCTACCGAAGACCACCTCATACGGGGATAGCCCTGTTCTAGAGTGGGCTACCATTCTCATATAAAAAAGAGCCACTGGCAAAGCTACTATCCAATCTACTCCCTTCTCTTTACACACTTTTGCAAGACGAGTTTTCAGAGTCTGATTGTGCCGCTCCACGAGACCTGCTGCCTCAGGATGCCGGACACAGTGAAACTTCCACTGGTACCCCAATAGAAGCGAGACCTGCTTCATAAGTTCGGATGAGAATGGCTGACCGTTATCTGAATACACGACACGGGGCAAACCGTATCGAGGGAAGAACTCACGAACCAACTGCTTGGCAGTGGTCGGGCAGTGTAATCTGGGACGGGATATGCTTCTGTCCATCGGGATAGAGCACATACAACTACGAGGACATACTTGAATCCTCGGCATCTTTCCATCTGGATATAATCCATCTGGAGGACTTCAAAAGGATAGTCGGGAGGATGAAATCCACCTTGCTCTACGGGAACACCTTTTCCTGGGTTGAACTGACAACAGATCATGCAGGTACGCACTTTCTGTTTGGCTGCTGCTCGTAAATGCTTGTTGAACCAGAGGTTCTGTAAACTGTCTAACATGGCTTTTTCTCCTAAATGTGCTGGACTATGTGCTGTGTTAATGATAACTTGAACCATAGAGTCGGGGAGAAACCATGTGGTCTTTCCCTTCGTCATCCATCCTTGATCTGTCTGGACCCCTCCTTGTTCAGTCCATTTCTTTATTTCTTCTGGAGTGGCATGTGTCTGTATGTCGATGACATCTTGTGTGGGGTCCTTAACTGTCATACAATGTGTCAGTGAGGTTACATCAGTCTTCGTCATGTCCGTTGTTTGAGTATTAGTCAGTGCTGTATGTTTCGCTATTCGATCTGCAAAATCGTTGCCCTGAGAAATCTTGTCGGTGACTTTCGTATGTGCCTTGCACTTCATGATGGCTATAGCTGTAGGTAAATGTATTGCTTCTAAGAGAGCTTGAATGAGGGGTCCATGCTGTATCTTGGCTCCGTGAGAGGTCAAGAAACCTCTTTCTTGCCAGAGGACACCGAAGTCGTGAACGACTCCGAATGCATAACGGGAATCTGTGTATATGTTTACTTTCAAGTTCTTGGCTCGTATACAAGCTTGAGTCAGAGCAATGTGCTCTGCTGCTTGGGCTGACAGGGTGTCAATGCGATGTGTTTCTATGACTTCAGTTTCAGTGGTCACTGCATATGCGGCCACTAATTCTCCTGTACTTGTTCTTAAACATGAACCATCCACATAAAGTGTCAGGTCTGGATCGGATAATGCGACATCTGTCAAGTCTTGTCTGGGTTTCGTAACTGTGTCAACTACATCCACGCAATCATGTGGAGTAGGGTCTATTGTGCTCGATGGTAAAAGTGTAGCAGGATTCAGTGTATTACAACGTCTGATTTCTATGTGTGGTTGGAATAATGTCAATTCATAACCTGTCAGTCGTGCTACAGTCAAGTGTTGAGTCTGGGTTCTATTTAGGAGAACCTCTACAGAATGTGGAACTTGTACTGTCAATTGATGTCCTAATACAATGGAATCACTTTGTCGGATTGCTAGAGCTGTTGCTGCAACTGACTTTAAGCACGCAGGCAGGGCCTGGGCTACTGGATCCAATGTACTCGAAAAATAAGCACACGGTTTGTGTTTGTCTGCTTGTACCTGAGTGAGAACCGACAACGCTGTGCCATCGCGTTCTGTGACAAAAAGTGTAAAAGGTTTGCCGTAACATGGTGTCGCTAAAACTGGTGCTTGACATAAAGCTTTCTTTAATTCATCAAAAGCTTGTGTATGTTCCTGAGTCCAAGGGAGGACAGTCGAAGACGCTGCCTCCTGTGTTGTCAACTGTATAAGTGGTTTAGCTAGAAATGCATATTGTGGAATCCATTGTCTGCAATAGGAAGTGAGTCCAATAAAGGCTCGTACTTCTTTCTGTGTCTTGGGTTGCGGAAGATGTGCAATTAACTGAATCCGTTCAGGTGTCAGCTGCCTACCCCACTTGGACAGCAAGTGCCCAAGGTACACCACTTGCTGGGCACAGAATTGTAGCTTCGAAGGAGACACCTTGTGTCCCTTGTCCGCCAAGAAATGCAAAACAGTCAGTGATGCTTGTTCACATTCAGGTTCACTACGGGCGGTGATCAATAGATCATCGACGTATTGGAGTAGGGCAGTGTTGGCAGGTATGAGAATACTGTCAAGTTGTCGTTTTAATGCTTGGCTGTAGATGCTGGGGCTTTCTGTAAATCCTTGAGGTGCACGTGCAAATTTGAAGCTTCGGCCATTTAAACAGAATCCGAAAAGATATTGGCTTTCCGGATCAATGGGGACACTAAAGAAGGCGTTCTTGAGGTCGATTACAGTAAAGAACGTCGCCTCAGAATCAATAGCAGTCAATAGGGATGAAATGTCTGGGACCACAGGATACTGTGGTATAATACATTTATTCAATTCTCGTAAATCGATGACTAATCGATAAACAGGAGGTGCATTAGGATCTGTACGTTTAAGAATTGGAATGATAGGGGAATTACAAACATTTGAGTCGGTTTCTACAACCACTCCTTGTGCAATGAGCTCGTCAATGATTTTCAGTAAAGCCACTACAGCATCTGGGGGTAACTTGTATTGTCGAATACGGGGTAGTACTACTCCTGGCTTGAGTGTGACACGATATGGAGTAATGTGCATACAACCTACATCAGTGGGGCCTTGTGCCCATAAATGTGCAGGAACATTCTGTAACCTGGGGTCAAAATCTCTCAATACATAATGTCCTTTGAAATCACGAAGAAACAACCTTACTCCTTCCGGAGAACAACAAATTACAGCTCCTAGAGCTTTCAGGGTCTTTATACCAAGCAAGTTTTCTGGACATGATTTCGTGAGCAACAAGTCTGTAGTACGAGATAATGGACCAACTGCTAGGGGAACAGGTTTCGATACTTCATTGACTATAGGCTTTCCTGAAAATCCAAGGGAAACATTCTGTGAGCCTGAGAGGGGTGCCCCTGGAACCTCGTCATGACTGATGGTCGTCCTGCTTGCCCCTGTGTCAATCAAAAATTTTCTATCCTTCCCTAATACCTGACTATGTACATAAGGACCTTCTTGATCTACAGGAACTTCGATAAGGGGCAAGCCAACCTCCCTCTCTAGGCTGTTTCATGTGTATTGCTGATAATCGGGATAGTCAGATTGTGCATACTGGTACATCTGCTGTGTAACATGTTGTGTTGCGGCAATGGGTTGTGGCTGTGGTACTGCTACGGTCTGTTGTGGAACCTGTATAGGCTGAACATTCTGTGGAACGTGTTGTTGGACCTGGTCCTGTCTAGGAGGACGCGGTCTCTCTTTAGTTTTACCTGTGGCTATGTTGTGTTTCAAAACGGCACACTCGTTTACATAGTGACCTGGCTGTTTACAATAGTTGCATAACCCTTTAACAGGAGCTGCTGAATTTGAATTATTGGATTGTGTCGTACCCCTTTTATGACTATCAGGTGGAACTGACTGAGCAACTAGTACTTTCATTTTCGTGTCTTTCATACGTCTCTGTTCGTGATCATGTTCCTCCCTAATTCTGTTCTGGTGGTACTGTAACATTTGTAACATTTGGGAAGGCGTATTAGCTTGCCAAGTGCTCTCGACTTTCAGTACACGGTTCTTAACCTGGGGCAGGGAGTTCTCGACTAACTTTGACACAAAAAGGTGTGGGTATGACTCGCTACTTGTTTTCAGGCCACTATTAATAATAAAACATTTCTCGAATCGGGAATAAAAATCACTAGTGTCTTCGTCGTGTTTTTGTTTGCAGGCTGAGATTGCATCCCAATCCTCCTTTTTAGTTGCCAATAATCTTGGCAAGACCTGTACTAACAATCCTGGTAATGCTTTAGTTTTCTCCCCAAGACCTAAACCTGGGGTTCGACCAGTTTCTTCGGTTTCTAATTCAGCCCAATTAATCTTTTTGTCTCCCACCTCCCATTCTTTTTCCTTGAGTTTCTCGTAAATACCGGCAGGCAATAACACTTTCAGTATCTTCATAATGTCTGGATAGGTATAATCTCCCATGAGTAACATGTCTTTTATTTCACGGTGGAAACCTGCAGGGTCTTTATCATGACTGGGCACTATTTTCTTCATTTCTAACAATTCCATTTTAGTTATAGGCGTGTATACAAACACGCGTTCAAGGGTATCATCGGCTTTCCTGACTGGATGTACTTCTCGTAAAGGATTCTGTTTGTCTAGGTGATATGGTTGCCTGACTGGGGGTGGAACGGAGACGAGATGTGGAGTTAAGAATGTTCTATACTTGTGACGTTGTTCTAAGATTATTTCTATTAAATCGGTACCTAGGCCTCTCCATCTTCTCATGAGTAAGTCCTGCAATAAATTATATAACGGACCTGGGTCAGATGCTTGGTTTTCATACTGTATAATGAGATGTTGGGTCATGTATATACCAGCTAGTCGCTGTTCTTCTGGAGTAAGACTTAAAAATGTTTGCACTGCTGAATCGTCTTTATATATGCTGTCATCCCCGGCCCACTGTACCGCGGACCGGGCTAGTTCCTGATCACGTAAGGTATTGAGTTCGTGATAACCTACTCTTTCTTTCAGTACTTTATCAGTAATCTGGAATATATGTTCAAGGGAACATCGTTCTGGTATCGGACAAAGGTAACGTTTCTTGTTTTCTAAACGAATGGGTCTGTCGAAGGGCCTATCAAGAGGGTACTGTCTAGGGAGTTTCTCTCTACCTACATACGCCACCAAGTCTCCCCTCGCCTGTTGCGAGGTTTCTGCTGGATTCTCTGGTTCTTCCTCATCTGTGGTTTCTTTATCGTCTGACCCAGAATGCCTTTCAGATTCTCGACGGGCATGTATTACTATTATTTCTTTACGGATCTTTCTAACCATAGCATGTATACTTCTCTCTCTATCATGTTTGCCCTCAGCAATATTCTGACTCCATCTTGACAATCGCCCCATCTCTTCTTGAGGAAAACTAGGTTGATCTTGTTCCCTTATCAGACAATTAACCAAAAATCGCATTATTAAACCTTGTGTCTCGACTTTCTGACGTGACATGGCTTCCCCAACACACTCGGGTCTTTCTCCTGTTCTAATAAAATGATATATATTGTCTAGATGATCTGGCATTTCTGGTAATAACACCAAGTAATCTGTAACACGTCTTAAACGTAGGGATGCTAACATCATGGGTCCTGTTTTACCAGGCACTGTGTCATATCTGCAATCTGTAAGCTGTTCTTTAAGCTTTTCGGCTGGGGCAGCTTTAGGCGTACGCTGCATTGCTAAATCTCTCATTGTCATACGTTGTAACTGTGGCGGGGTGCGATAACCTCCTGTAGCACCTCCTGAGGCGGAGGCTTGAGCATAACCTGTCTGTAGGGTCGGTATTTGTAATGGAGTTGGAACCACCTGAGCAGCGCCAGCCCCAAAGGGATTAAGCAGATGACTACCAGGGGGAACAATAGGGGAAGTGACAACAGGTGCGGGAAGTGGTGCGGGAGGGGTCTGCTGTTGCGGACCTGGGGGCAGATGATCAACAGGGGGTACAGGTACAGGTGGTACGGTTACATTGGTATATGCGGGAGCTACGTCGTCTAAATAGGAAGAAAGGAAAATGTCTGCTGCGGTTTTGTGACGTAATTTAGTCGGAACCAATGGAGGGGGCAGATCTTTCGGTATTTCCGGGGTCGCCTTGGGCAGGCCCTCGGCCAGGACTGGATACAATCCTGTCATAATGGCATTACTCTGTCTTTCGTGTTGTTCTATTCTGACTCGCTGTCCTTCTTCTAGTAGGTCTTTTTCTTTGGCTTTTTCGGAATCCTCTCTGCTTTTCTCTACTTTTCTGAGCGCCTTCTCTGTCCGTCTATGTGATTCTTTACGCCATAGTTCAATGGCATCTTTCTGTGATTGTCTGGCTTTCCTTTTCCATAACGCTTCCTCTACTCTCATGATGCACTCGGCATCCCATGTCCCTGTAACGGGCCATCTCTGATTCTCTGCTAAGTCTTTCGTATAATCCACCCACAAGTCTAGATATAATATGGCATCTAAGCCGTGCTTGTGGTACATAAAATGTCCAGGAGTGTCCCTGGGTGGGATGGGAACTGCTTCTTCGAGTATCCCTTTCCTAGTTCCTATCTGTCGCAACTTCGAAAATAAAGGCATAGCTACCTCGATCTAGACACAATGAAAACAATAAGAAAATGCAAACAATCACTCATACCACGACATTAAAACACATTGAAACATTTCGAAACAAAACAATAATAACTGGATATCTGGATACTAGATGCACTGCTAAACAGTACAGATACACTGCTAAAACAGTGCAGACCGGATCTGTGTACCCAAACCCGTCTTGACCGGACACAAATCAATGCACCCGTCTTGATGCGTCCCCAGCAACGGTACTCACCGGGAAGCACAGAACAGAAGGCCTCGGAAACTCGACTGGACTGGACCGCTACGACGTCACTGCTGCTGCTGCGCACTACGCATGCGCCTCGACACTACTGGTGGGCCTCTCGATACCTCGGACACTGCTCTCTCGGCTGGGCTCTGGTCGGGATCCTCCGCACTCCTCACCGCCTCGTCTGGATGTCGACCGCAGTCTCCGTCACCTCCGTAGGCCTGAGGGAGATACAGGAAAACCTGCAGATGCGCATGGGGTCCGTCACAGCTGTAGTCGGGGGCAAAGCCTGCGACGCATCACCGGCGCGTGGGGTGGGGGTGGGGTCCCTATTCGGGCGCCAAATTATGTGGTAAATATTTTACCGTATACGAGTTTGCCAGATAATTTCGGATAATTAAAGAAATAGCTCAATCAAATGAGAGGCAGAGTCCGTGGTGTCTGAGTCATAAGGGCTTTAATCGTAAATGATGACTCGAGTCATGGAAATCTATTCCATCAATACAAGGGTTCGGGTATGCAATGATGGCAGGAAAGATGTCAACGATTTATTCACAGTACATGACATATATAGTAAGATGACACAATAGCATTGAATACAGTAGGCGTGACAAGTGAAATGTATATGATAAGAACACATGTGCGTAGCAAAAAGGCGTGAACAGGGGTGTGCACAGAGGCGTACACTAGAAACGTCACAGAAAAGTGTCACAAGTGGGTGGATGCTTAGGGAATTCTTGCAGAGTCAGCTGAAACCTGTGGCCTGAATGCGCGCGCAGCTATTATGACGTGTGATTGACGTGCATCTGGAGGAAGCTAAGGGTCTGACATTTAGCACTAGTAGAGGAGACAGAAGTCTGGCATGTCAGATCGACCTGTCCCTATAACATATCTGATATCTAATATTTGGAGGAAGCTAATCTAGAGTAAAAGGTCACTTGGGCAGAGGCTACTCTATACTGAATGTTAGTGCGTGTATAGGTGTCTGCGTGTCTACGTGCGGGGCCATGGGCCTATTCTGGTAACGGGAACTGTAAATTACTTACAGGGAGACTTGCTCTTTGCTCTGCAGCCGGGGATATGTTTACCTAAATCACTAGACAGGAATGTGTTTTCGAGGAGCTGAGCTGGCTACGCTGATAGCTTGAAGGTAAAATACTGTTTTTGGCAGGCAGACCAGGCCGAGCCGGGCACCGCTCGCTTGGCAGGAAGTAAGGCAGAGGTCAGGGATGCGTCTCCATGCTGCAGCTTTCAGAGGCAGAGACAGACGTGGCTTGAAGACAGAATTCAGGGCCTAGCTCGGCAGAGCCAGGAAAAACGTGAAAGTACACCATATAAAGACGGTGGCATGGCATACTTAGGAACTGAATTATCAATCCATTCATGGTGGATTTGGTAGAGGACATGTTAACGTTGGACGCAAATGTATTTGCGTCTTCATATTCGGTCGTGGAGGGAAATTACATGTACTTGAAACTCGTACATGGAGCCGTTGGGGTACACGTTAGGGGACACATTTGACCATAAAATTTCAATTACCTCACTACACTGGCGCGTGCGTGAGAGGATGTGACAGCTACAACCTTCCACTTCTCATTACTGCGGTTGTCATCTGTTCTTGAGGTTAGTTTGCTACCTCTCCTGTTACTTCCTGTCTCGGCGCCGGCAGTGAATAAATATTGCCTTCGTCATGCAGGTGTTTCAAGGGGGAAGCCTCGTGGAGGGCGTCTTTTGACATATTGTTCTCCCTGGGAGCCTGGGAAGTTTTGATGGGCGGTGCCAACACAGCTTTTTATTTTTGAGCCTTAGGTAAACCTGGCTGATGCTGACTAGTAGAAGTCGATATTTGTAACTGCGTTGATTTGAGCATTTGGCCTAAGTGCGAGATCGACCCCATGAGTGGACACCATGAGACTGATGCACATAAGTTATTTTTAACTCGTATGTTCATTCTCCAGCTCAACTAAAATATATTTTAAAAACCAAATGTACATGCTATACTTAAAAAGAACACCTGTGTATAGATAGCTGACAATTCATATCGTATATGCAGGTGTGGAGGGGGTTTGCAGGTTGTCCCATGGACTGGCTCAATTTCCTATGTGTATAAGACACACCTTCTAGGTTTTTAGAGCAGAGCACAGCCAACCATTATGTTAGGCACCATGCCTTTCTCTGCTATGCTTATTGCTCATCAAATGAACCATTCTGATCGCCTTTTTCCAACCTCTCAATTGATATCAATATTCTTTAGCAGCTGCTGCTCACTCACTACTCTCTTCAACCTTGCCTAGCTACCATTGTACCCCCTTCCTTCAAAGGCACTGTCCAGTGCTTAATTTGT
The DNA here is from genome assembly GCF_964263255.1 of Lissotriton vulgaris. Classification (NCBI taxonomy): domain Eukaryota; kingdom Metazoa; phylum Chordata; class Amphibia; order Caudata; family Salamandridae; genus Lissotriton; species Lissotriton vulgaris. The sequence continues at coordinate 21,147 of NW_028252848.1, read as the reverse complement.
TAAAAAAAAGAAAAGCGCCAGGGCTCTCGTTCGGAGGCCACTGCTGCTTCCACCAACCATTGCCCATATCCAGCGCTGCCAATGAGACTGCATGACATTACAAACACAACTACTAACCCTCACACTACTACAAGTGTGACGATTCAGCCTGTTCCAGATCTCCAAAGCCATAAGAATGGCTTGATGATTTACAAAAAGGGGGTGGTGATGAACAGAGTGTCTGAGTTAAACAGACCACTCTTACCCAGTCCAAAGATCAGGGCTTGATCCATCACCGTTATTTATCTCACTGCCCCATCCCAGCTCAGAACCTGGCTATATGCAAATCAGTCTGTCCCTGGCCCAGTGCATCATGGGAACAGGGCAGACTAAACTACCAAGCCAATTCTTCACCAGAAAGGAGACAAGCTACCGGGGACCGGTTTCTGGCATTTCAGCCTTCTTCGGCCCGGCTTGCTTGAATCCTGATGGAGCAGTGAGAAAGGGACTCATGTCTGAGTATACCCTGCCACACCTATAGTGGCCAAAAACGATTTACAAAAAGGGGGTGGTGATGAACAGAGTGTCTGAGTTAAACAGACCACTCTTACCCAGTCCAAAGATCAGGGCTTGATCCATCACCGTTATTTATCTCACTGCCCCATCCCAGCTCAGAACCTGGCTATATGCAAATCAGTCTGTCCCTGGCCCAGTGCATCATGGGAACAGGGCAGACTAAACTACCAAGCCAATTCTTCACCAGAAAGGAGACAAGCTACCGGGGACCGGTTTCTGGCATTTCAGCCTTCTTCGGCCCGGCTTGCTTGAATCCTGATGGAGCAGTGAGAAAGGGACTCATGTCTGAGTATACCCTGCCACACCTATAGTGGCCAAAAACGATTTACAAAAAGGGGGTGGTGATGAACAGAGTGTCTGAGTTAAACAGACCACTCTTACCCAGTCCAAAGATCAGGGCTTGATCCATCACCGTTATTTATCTCACTGCCCCATCCCAGCTCAGAACCTGGCTATATGCAAATCAGTCTGTCCCTGGCCCAGTGCATCATGGGAACAGGGCAGACTAAACTACCAAGCCAATTCTTCACCAGAAAGGAGACAAGCTACCGGGGACCGGTTTCTGGCATTTCAGCCTTCTTCCGCCCGGCTTGCTTGAATCCTGATGGAGCAGTGAGAAAGGGACTCATGTCTGAGTATACCCTGCCACACCTATAGTGGCCAAAAACGATTTACAAAAAGGGGGTGGTGATGAACAGAGTGTCTGAGTTAAACAGACCACTCTTACCCAGTCCAAAGATCAGGGCTTGATCCATCACCGTTATTTATCTCACTGCCCCATCCCAGCTCAGAACCTGGCTATATGCAAATCAGTCTGTCCCTGGCCCAGTGCATCATGGGAACAGGGCAGACTAAACTACCAAGCCAATTCTTCACCAGAAAGGAGACAAGCTACCGGGGACCGGTTTCTGGCATTTCAGCCTTCTTCGGCCCGGCTTGCTTGAATCCTGATGGAGCAGTGAGAAAGGGACTCATGTCTGAGTATACCCTGCCACACCTATAGTGGCCAAAAACGATTTACAAAAAGGGGGTGGTGATGAACAGAGTGTCTGAGTTAAACAGACCACTCTTACCCAGTCCAAAGATCAGGGCTTGATCCATCACCGTTATTTATCTCACTGCCCCATCCCAGCTCAGAACCTGGCTATATGCAAATCAGTCTGTCCCTGGCCCAGTGCATCATGGGAACAGGGCAGACTAAACTACCAAGCCAATTCTTCACCAGAAAGGAGACAAGCTACCGGGGACCGGTTTCTGGCATTTCAGCCTTCTTCGGCCCGGCTTGCTTGAATCCTGATGGAGCAGTGAGAAAGGGACTCATGTCTGAGTATACCCTGCCACACCTATAGTGGCCAAAAACGATTTACAAAAAGGGGGTGGTGATGAACAGAGTGTCTGAGTTAAACAGACCACTCTTACCCAGTCCAAAGATCAGGGCTTGATCCATCACCGTTATTTATCTCACTGCCCCATCCCAGCTCAGAACCTGGCTATATGCAAATCAGTCTGTCCCTGGCCCAGTGCATCATGGGAACAGGGCAGACTAAACTACCAAGCCAATTCTTCACCAGAAAGGAGACAAGCTACCGGGGACCGGTTTCTGGCATTTCAGCCTTCTTCGGCCCGGCTTGCTTGAATCCTGATGGAGCAGTGAGAAAGGGACTCATGTCTGAGTATACCCTGCCACACCTATAGTGGCCAAAAACGATTTACAAAAAGGGGGTGGTGATGAACAGAGTGTCTGAGTTAAACAGACCACTCTTACCCAGTCCAAAGATCAGGGCTTGATCCATCACCGTTATTTATCTCACTGCCCCATCCCAGCTCAGAACCTGGCTATATGCAAATCAGTCTGTCCCTGGCCCAGTGCATCATGGGAACAGGGCAGACTAAACTACCAAGCCAATTCTTCACCAGAAAGGAGACAAGCTACCGGGGACCGGTTTCTGGCATTTCAGCCTTCTTCGGCCCGGCTTGCTTGAATCCTGATGGAGCAGTGAGAAAGGGACTCATGTCTGAGTATACCCTGCCACACCTATAGTGGCCAAAAACGATTTACAAAAAGGGGGTGGTGATGAACAGAGTGTCTGAGTTAAACAGACCACTCTTACCCAGTCCAAAGATCAGGGCTTGATCCATCACCGTTATTTATCTCACTGCCCCATCCCAGCTCAGAACCTGGCTATATGCAAATCAGTCTGTCCCTGGCCCAGTGCATCATGGGAACAGGGCAGACTAAACTACCAAGCCAATTCTTCACCAGAAAGGAGACAAGCTACCGGGGACCGGTTTCTGGCATTTCAGCCTTCTTCGGCCCGGCTTGCTTGAATCCTGATGGAGCAGTGAGAAAGGGACTCATGTCTGAGTATACCCTGCCACACCTATAGTGGCCAAAAACGATTTACAAAAAGGGGGTGGTGATGAACAGAGTGTCTGAGTTAAACAGACCACTCTTACCCAGTCCAAAGATCAGGGCTTGATCCATCACCGTTATTTATCTCACTGCCCCATCCCAGCTCAGAACCTGGCTATATGCCAATCAGTCTGTCCCTGGCCCAGTGCATCATGGGAACAGGGCAGACTAAACTACCAAGCCAATTCTTCACCAGAAAGGAGACAAGCTACCGGGGACCGGTTTCTGGCATTTCAGCCTTCTTCGGCCCGGCTTGCTTGAATCCTGATGGAGCAGTGAGAAAGGGACTCATGTCTGAGTATACCCTGCCACACCTATAGTGGCCAAAAACGATTTACAAAAAGGGGGTGGTGATGAACAGAGTGTCTGAGTTAAACAGACCACTCTTACCCAGTCCAAAGATCAGGGCTTGATCCATCACCGTTATTTATCTCACTGCCCCATCCCAGCCCAGAACCTGGCTATATGCAAATCAGTCTGTCCCTGGCCCAGTGCATCATGGGAACAGGGCAGACTAAACTACCAAGCCAATTCTTCACCAGAAAGGAGACAAGCTACCGGGGACCGGTTTCTGGCATTTCAGCCTTCTTCGGCCCGGCTTGCTTGAATCCTGATGGAGCAGTGAGAAAGGGACTCATGTCTGAGTATACCCTGCCACACCTACAGTGGCCAAAAACGATTTACAAAAAGGGGGTGGTGATGAACAGAGTGTCTGAGTTAAACAGACCACTCTTACCCAGTCCAAAGATCAGGGCTTGATCCATCACCGTTATTTATCTCACTGCCCCATCCCAGCTCAGAACCTGGCTATATGCAAATCAGTCTGTCCCTGGCCCAGTGCATCATGGGAACAGGGCAGACTAAACTACCAAGCCAATTCTTCACCAGAAAGGAGACAAGCTACCGGGGACCGGTTTCTGGCATTTCAGCCTTCTTCGGCCCGGCTTGCTTGAATCCTGATGGAGCAGTGAGAAAGGGACTCATGTCTGAGTATACCCTGCCACACCTATAGTGGCCAAAAACGATTTACAAAAAGGGGGTGGTGATGAACAGAGTGTCTGAGTTAAACAGACCACTCTTACCCAGTCCAAAGATCAGGGCTTGATCCATCACCGTTATTTATCTCACTGCCCCATCCCAGCTCAGAACCTGGCTATATGCAAATCAGTCTGTCCCTGGCCCAGTGCATCATGGGAACAGGGCAGACTAAACTACCAAGCCAATTCTTCACCAGAAAGGAGACAAGCTACCGGGGACCGGTTTCTGGCATTTCAGCCTTCTTCGGCCCGGCTTGCTTGAATCCTGATGGAGCAGTGAGAAAGGGACTCATGTCTGAGTATACCCTGCCACACCTATAGTGGCCAAAAACGATTTACAAAAAGGGGGTGGTGATGAACAGAGTGTCTGAGTTAAACAGACCACTCTTACCCAGTCCAAAGATCAGGGCTTGATCCATCACCGTTATTTATCTCACTGCCCCATCCCAGCTCAGAACCTGGCTATATGCAAATCAGTCTGTCCCTGGCCCAGTGCATCATGGGAACAGGGCAGACTAAACTACCAAGCCAATTCTTCACCAGAAAGGAGACAAGCTACCGGGGACCGGTTTCTGGCATTTCAGCCTTCTTCGGCCCGGCTTGCTTGAATCCTGATGGAGCAGTGAGAAAGGGACTCATGTCTGAGTATACCCTGCCACACCTATAGTGGCCAAAAACGATTTACAAAAAGGGGGTGGTGATGAACAGAGTGTCTGAGTTAAACAGACCACTCTTATCCAGTCCAAAGATCAGGGCTTGATCCATCACCGTTATTTATCTCACTGCCCCATCCCAGCTCAGAACCTGGCTATATGCAAATCAGTCTGTCCCTGGCCCATGTGTATAAGACACACCTTCTAGGTTTTTAGAGCAGAGCACAGCCAACCATTATGTTAGGCACCATGCCTTTCTCTGCTATGCTTATTGCTCATCAAATGAACCATTCTGATCGCCTTTTTCCAACCTCTCAATTGATATCAATATTCTTTAGCAGCTGCTGCTCACTCACTACTCTCTTCAACCTTGCCTAGCTACCATTGTACCCCCTTCCTTCAAAGGCACTGTCCAGTGCTTAATTTGTTAAAAAAAAAAAAAAGCGCCAGGGCTCTCGTTCGGAGGCCACTGCTGCTTCCACCAACCATTGCCCATATCCAGCGCTGCCAATGAGACTGCATGACATTACAAACACAACTACTAACCCTCACACTACTACAAGTGTGACGAGTCAGCCTGTTCCAGATCTCCAAAGCCATAAGAATGGCTTGGGCATCAGAAAGTAGTCATTTTTAATGTATATTGAATTTATTTTTTGCAGTGGTCGCCAGGCAGTGGGGCCCCACAATGGTCTCGTATGCAGACAATACTTAGCTGGGGGTGGCCCTGGCAGGGGGTTCAACATCGGATGCCTCTAGGTTTAGTAGTGGCCTGGCTGCCGTTGCAGATTAGATGACAACTAATTGCTTGCAGCTGAACACTAGCAAAACAGAGGTTCTGCTAGTGGGGAAGAACTCGAGCCTGTGGAGTGAGCAATGGTGGCCGAGCGCTCTGGGTAGTACCCCTACCCCTAAGTCAGTGGTTAAGAAACTTGGGGTATGGATGGACTCCTCCCTTAGTTTCCAAGACAATACAAAAAAAGTTGCCGGCACCTGCTTTGGCCTCCTCCGGGGTCTTAAGACGAATTTGAAGTTTTTTGATTCACCTACGCGCCAGCTGATTGTCCAGTCAGCTATTCTATCCAGACTGGATTATGCAAGTTCTCTCTTGCTAGGGGCCAATCAGGCTGAAGTTATGCGGATGCAGTGTGCCCAAAACGTTGCCGCCAGAGCCTTGCTGGGGCTCCCTCGGACCTGCCCCTCGGCTGGCGCCATCCGGAGACTTAACTGGCTACCTATGGCTAAGCGCATTCAATTTAAGACACTGTGTCTATCTTTCAAGATTCTGAAGCTTGCCTCGCCTAGCCTGTTAGTCAATTTGCTTACCCTGTATGTCGCTTCGCACCAGCTGCGCTCCTTGGGGCAGCAACTGGTCATTGTTACCCGTGTGAAACGCCTTCACGCTGTGGCCGCTCCTTTCACTGCTTGGCAGCCAAGTTATGGAACTTCCTGCCTCTTCAGATCCGCAGAAGGGAATGTCTGCTGGACTTTAGGAAAGCAATCAAAACTTTCCTCTTTCATTCAGTTTAGTCTCTTTCGGACTCCTCTTCTGTTTTGGGCGTCTTACTGTCCTGGTGTGTAGGTCCGTAATTCTGATGCTGGCAGCGCTGGGATGCCTCTTTGCTGGGGCAACTGTGCGCCATACAAATCTGGGTAACATAACATAACATAAATAACAGTTGTTGTGCTCATCTCTAAATTAGACAAACAGCGCCACAATCGTGGCAGACTGTTATAAGTACTGGTGTTAACAGTTAAGTACTGGTGCCGAGCACCAGAAACCACTGGCTCAAATTAAGCACTGTTGTAACCCCTCCTATCAAATGCACTATGCTTCCTCCATTTGCAATGTGCTCCTTTGCTCTGTAGCTTTGTAGATACATATAAATTCATTAAAAAACATGTCATTTAGGACACCATCCAGTTGCTTTTAATCCAAGAGCACTTCTCATTTTAGGATTAGTAGACCCAAATTAGAATAGGAAAAATTAAACTAGAAGACCCAGAATGCAAAGTATTGTTATCTACAGACTGTCTGGTGCCGAAACTTTGACTCTGTTACGTTTTCTACCTACTTATGTGATTTGTTTGTTCAACACCATTGCTGTTAGGAGGCATTTTGGGTAAACATATACAATTCAAATATTAAAATGAATTTAAAAGAAAAAAATAATATGGACAACTCCAGAAATTATAAATCTACCCCAAAACCCTAACTTTACGGAGAGGGGTTAAGTATAGTTGTCCCTAAAAGACTGCAATTAGAGGCATATCTCGAGTGGGTGCTCACCTTTAGAGTCCTCATTTTAAATGTCTGCCATTTGCATAGTTTTGCCATGTATTTCCCTGAATATCAAAGAGGACGATTTGTGATTGCCAATCAATTACCATGTCGTGTTCTAATCTAGGACCCTGATCAATATTGTTACCTTATGCCCCTATACGGCTATAATCCATCCATACCCCTAGAATGGCATAAACGATCAGAGCCATATTTCATAAACTCGTCTCTGGCATAAACGATCAGAGCCATATTTCAGAACCTCGCCTCTGCAGCTCATTCCTAGATGACACAGCAGAAGCCACTATCTTAGATTCCTAGATTACACTCCGAGTTCTTCAACAAGATAAAACCCCCAGCAACCTGGGAAAGCTCCACTTGCTTTGTTTTTATTAGTAATAGAACTCTAATGAGCACTGTAAGAACGACCAGTTCCGAGTGACATCTTTATTGACGTCTTATGTCCAAAAACTTACGTCAAACAAGGCACCTTTCAGGTATAAATATTACCAACGTTGCCTTAGGCAAATGCGATGGTGTGGTGAATACAGGAGCAGAACAGCTGTCCCTTGCAGAGCCCAGCAGATGCGAGAAGCCCACGGGCGCTTCCCCTCCTCCTCCTTGACGCGCTGAGAAAGACGCTGTCTTTTCTCCTGCCGAGAAAATCCAGCTCCGGCGTTTCCAGCCTACCCTTGCGGGTGACTGGAATATCGAGTCCTGAAAGGAGATACCAGCCCTCCAACATTCTATTCCAGAGGTATGGTGTTGACTAAACCCTTAGAGAGAATTCTTGAAGCAAACTCTTGGCAAAACCAACTTAACTAAACTGCTACTTACTTACTCCCTCCCAAGTATTAGGCTTAGGTCAGGTACACTGGGGTAGGCGTAGTTAGAAGCACCAGTTGAGTACAATAGTCAAATGTATATATAAATGTATATATTTTATTCATTTTAACCATTATATGGCTAAGAAACCATATCAATGCTTTTACAGTATTATTTCGCAATCCTCCTTTTACTGTACGCGCTTTTTATAATAACAAGTCTTGCAATTGTGGCAATTCATTTCACTTGCATGAGAAGAAAGACTGTTCAATAAATAATACCTTTTATTGAAAACGCCCTTCTCTCTATTCTCTGCATATTGGTGAAAGTAATCTGCACAACTGACTGAGTGAAATAGCTGTCTATTGTTTCACACGACTCTAGAGATTGACTCTTATTCTAAGGAGCAAAGTTGTCATGTTTATGCGGTTTTTGGAAAACTGAATACCTTCTTGTCTGTACCAGGGAAGCTGATCACTTCCTATTCAGTCAATACAATTTCCAGTGACCTCTGAGCTAGTTTAGCATAGTTAGTAGAGACCTGGAAGACCCCACTTCTACGTCTACACTGCTGTTTATGTTATTCCAATGCGAAGGGCCTATAGGGAAAACAGGAACTACACTAAATGGCGCCCAACATTTGGTAAGGCGATAAAACTAACGCAAGACATTAGAGTAACTCAGTCGTGCTTTTTCACACAGACCCTTTCTACCGTAAATACTCCAATAGACGTCTGGAGTGGGTGAAAGGTTAAAATCCGCCCGAACGTAGTAGGAAGAGATTCCTATGTGAAGCTCTGGTTTATTCAACGTTGAAGGATACAGTGTTCCAAAATATTGTGCACCTAATCTTTGTTTCCTTGAAACCTGATCTGCAACAAAAGACCTTCCTGACAGTAAAATGCCAGGAGAAGGCAGGAACAACGGAACCACTGATGCCGCAGTAAATGCGACTCAGCAGGGTCCCGATGAAATTAATGAACCGGGTGCGATAATCATCCCGGTCAACATAAGAAAAACTATAACGTTAAAACATATAGAAAATGGACTGACCACACAAGGTGGCACAGTCGTCTTCGTGATAGAGGCACATGAATATCGGCAGACAGAGGTATTCTATTCATGGATAAAATTTCCAGCGGCAAACGCTGCAACAAACGAGTTCCACTATTACAAAATAGGGGAACCACCGGATGAGTACGCTACTTTCGAGGAGATTGAAATCCCATTAAAATACCAAGAGCATTTGCTCTGGTTTAAAGGCGCCCTAAAACATAATGATCATATTACCAGGCTCAGTCCACTAGGTAGACCAGGAGCAACGTGGCCGGTTCTAGCCAGCTACACACCACACGAAAGAAGAACTTTTAGCACAGCTAAAAACATTAATTAAAATACATAGACAATTAGTCCAATATGTAATGCAGACTGCAACAGTCCAAACAGCTGTTAATGTCCCACAGCTGACCCCTCATCAGGGGAGCACAAATAAAATTACACCACAGAACATACAATCATGTCTTGGTAAAACACCCATAAAACGGGAACAAATTCCTTTCTGGTTAGCGCAGAAAATTACTCAAATAGAGGCAGTATTTCCGAATACTACCCCTATTGAGAAACACAGAATCCTGACCATCTGCCTTCCAATGGGGGTCGCACCACACGTAGAGGACTGTGACACTTGGGGTACAGTCTTTGCTTCCATTTACACAAGAACACATGGTGTTCCGTCAATGGCGGTAATACCAGATGTGCTGAAACAGATTCAGAATGAATACGGTCCAGAACCTGCTTTAACTCTTGGTATAAAATTACTGAAAGACTTCAAGCAGGTCTCGGCTATACTACTAGCCAATATAAAAGGAGAAGCAGCATCTGTGGCGATCCGCCAGAAATTGAAGGAAACAGATATAACAGATCAACTAATTGAGCTTGCCAGAATTATAGAAAAATGTTATGAAGAATTAGGTAGAGACAGCTTGGTTGGGAAACCAGTGAAACCCCAACTACTCGAAAATCCTGAAAAATATTGATTAAAAATAATTCAAACACTCCTAAAAAGAGCTGGGATGGAAATAAACAATCCACTCCCAAGGAAAAAGCTTTCCAGTCCAGAGGAAGGTCTCCTCGACGGAGGGAAAGAATTCCGACTCAAGAACACCAATCTCCCCGGAGGGAGCCCTCTGAGAAAAAATATAACCTTAGAAATAGGGATAACTTGAAGAAGCCTGATAGATATCAAAGTATTGATACACGTCCCTCTCGATCTTTTTCGCAGAAATCGGAAAGAAGAGGACGGTCAGACCCAGGAGAGCACACCAAGTCCAAAGACAAGGAACCTGCTCAAAGTAAAAAGTTACAATTTCCAAAGAAGAAGGTAGCCAGTATTAGAGTAATCGAACATGCCGAGAATACTGAGGACGCAGCTGAAAAAGGGGGAGGGGGCACAGACAATGTTAGACAGTGCAGCAGAAATCACCATAGCTCGCAAGATCCTGATGAGTCATTTGGAGACAGTGGACACGAATGAATACATTCAAGTAGAAACTGCCGACACCAGAGTTAGCGAACCTCATAAGATATACGAAATAACACTGCGTATAGAGGGAGATAAGACCAGGAAAATAAGGGGTCTATTTTGGGATAAACTCTCAAAAGGCTATGACAACCTGTTAGCTGAAAAAGATTGGCCCCCGGAGTTTGTCAGGGAGTGCCCTCGTGGCGAAGAAATGATTATGCCTGCCTTCTCGAATCACATTCCGATTCACACTAAATAAATATATGCAAGGAAATGGGCAGTGGCCCAGGCACCAGCATTATATAAAAATCATGTAGGATGGGATGAGGACTCTCCTCCTCACAAAATCCAATTAAAAAGTCAACCGACTGCACAAAGGCAGTATCCAATTAAGCAAGAAGCTAAAAAACAAGTCAGGGAGATTTTAGATCAACTTGAATACCAGGGGGTGATTGAAACATGCACCTCTCAAATGAAAAATCCTTTATTTCCTGTCTCCAAACCAGACGATTTATCTCGTCTAGTCTTGGACTACAGACACCTTAACTCATGTTGCAGAACATTTGCAGTACAAAATTCCCATAGTGCTGCACTAATGAATAACATAGTTCATAAAAAATATAAAACGACATTAGACATATCTAATGGTTTATTTTGTCAAAATATTGCACCAGAAAGCAGATACTTGACCGATTTCTCAGTAATGGGGTCTCAGAAAAATTTCTGTAGGCTCCCACAGGGATTCAAGAACAGCCCATGATTATTTTCAGCCAGAGTAACAGAGTTACTACAAATATATGATGATGAGGCATTATCTTACGTCGATGACATCTATCTCACAGACGACGACTTGGAGACTCACTTGAAAAGGGTGAACACCATAATACTTGGGTTCGCAGCAGAGGGTTACAAATTCAACTTTAAAAAGTCTTGAATTGCCCATCTGACAGTATTATTTTTAGGATACGAATTATCAAGTGAAGGAAAAAGCCTAGCGGACAACTTCTTAGAGAGGTGCGCTGTACTCCAAGCACCAAAAACGCTGAAGAACTTACAATCGATTCTAGGCTTCCTGAATTTTGGACGAACTTACATTCTAAATTATGCGGAGAGGGTTAAACCTCTCTACGAACTAATTAAACCTGATTTTAAACCAATCCACTGGACTCAAAAACACACAGAAATTTTGAGATCACTGCAAACAGACATGTTAGCAAAAAACAAAATTAGATACACGTGACAATACACGCATCCTTGTAATCCGAGTCATCCCAGGAAGATGCGGATTCACGTACCTGACCTCTAATGAGCGAGAAACGGTACCAATAGCTTACAAATCTCAATTGTACACACAAGCAGAAAAAACATTCAGTCTCACAGAAGATACTGTGAAAGAAGTGCAAACTGCTATAGCTAAAGAACGAGAACTAGCACATGGCAAAAGGATCAATGTCCTCACAGCGGATTCCGCCTTCGAGGCGCTATTCAGCCCAGTAAACCTGCCTACAGTGTCACTGGATCCGAAATGCATACAGTGTGTAAATTCTCTTGGCGCGGAAGATGTGAAATACTATTTCGCCCCGCACATGAATAAACTGAAGGATTTAACTTATGAACAAGAATATCCTCTGCCAATCGAAATTCTTCCTCTACAACAATACTCCTGTATAATCTACACAGACAGATGCGTACAGCACTACAACGTAGAAAACAAATTGTACAATGCAGCCTGCGTGATTGTTAAAGGTCGTTGGCTGTGCGGTAAATTCTAACCGAAAATAACAAAAACTGAATCAGTAAGAAACTGTTCGGCTCAGCGAGCTGAAATCAGATCTTTAAAGATGGCGCTTGAAAATGCAGAACGTGAATTCCCGACACTAACCGTGTGCGATTCGCATTTTTGCGTCAACTCTTACAATAACAAGTTACAGAGCTGGGTTCAAAATGATTACAAAGATGACACAGGTGCCACAATCAAGCATAAAATGCTTTGGAAACAAGTAGTTCTTTTACAGAAAGAACTACAAAAGACTCACGTGATACACACTCTGAGTCATCAACGTGATGGCGTTCACATTGCAGGGAATTCATTGGCTATTACAGCCACAGCAGAAGCAACTAAACCGGCTTCCGTAGCCACAAAAAAGCGTTCAGAAAAATATATAGACGGGGAAACCATGCTGGCAGTAAAGACGTCCTTAAAAGGCGACTGTGCAACACTACCCGTGAACTATCCACTCAATTATGCATACGTAATTGATGCAAACTCCGTTCCTTTTGCTCGAATCCCTGGAGTGGGGGATAGGGTAATTCCAAACATGAACTGGAGAAAGTTATTAATGGCTGACGCACACATGGGTGAAGGTCCAAGGCACATACAGATGAAGGAATCTCTGACTGAATTACAATCAGTATACTGGTGGCCGGAGATGAGTCTGCACCACTATAAATATGTAAAGAACTGTCCTGACTGCGACAGAGATCGCAGAAGCGAGTCAAGCGCAGTTATGCCATGGCCTGGTATGTAGGCAGGGTAATGCTGTCTATATACAAACCCGCGTGCTATTAATTGTTTCAGACTAGATTCACTTAGAAAATGTGGCCCCAGCGCTTGGCTGACGCCAAAACTGTCATAAAAGATCTGCGAGTCTTTATCGGCACATACGCAATTGCCATGTTCCATTCTGACCAGGGTCCTGCTTTCAGCTTTCGAGCTTATAAGGAGGCCATGGCCAGTATGGGCGTTGGGTTGCAATACTCTTGTCCATCACACCCTGAGGGGAACAGTGTAGTGGAAAGAAAAAACTGAGAGATAAAGCAATCTATAACAGCGAAGGTATTAGGTTCGGGTGACGGGTGGGTCAAACATTTAATAAGTGTCCAACTTAGTCTAAATAATTTGCCAAGAAATTCTCTAAAAGGTTTCAGCCCGTACAAACTATTGTTCGGAACTAGAATGCATGTTCAGGACCTTGATAGTCAGGCATCAGTGGTAAAAGATAAGAATAAAGACTTTGACATCAAAGATCGTTTGGCTGTTTTACAGGACTTGAATGAAACAAGAAAATCCTTAAGCAGCATAAAAATAAAGCAACAGCCAACTACCACTGAAGAGGCACAACCAGCCCCAGCAAGACCTGTCTGGATTCCAAAGATTGGGGATCTAGTCAGAGAAAAAATAGCGGTGAAGAAGGAATTTGGGCCTTCTTACAGAAAAGCAGTACCTGTCTTAGACATCAACAGAAAGAGATCAGTAGTACTACCGCCCCTTGCTGGTAAAAAGGAGAACAGAGTTGTATCAATCGACCTGGTAAAACCACAATCATGTGGCCTATAATCAACAGTAGGCCAAGTGGACTCCCAAGAAACAATAGAATACCCAAATTCGCAACAATCCAAGAGGTTCAAACTGAAAGACTAATCACATTTGATAAACCTGCAGTGCACAGAGAAGGACTATGCAATAATGCCATGGAACTCGTGCCTCTTGAAACACAGATTGAAACAGTTCGTCATGAAACACCAGTCTACAATGATGTGGCAACAGAAAGTGCTACCGAAAGACAAATTGAGAAAACAATTCCAACAATTGACAGAACTGCCTCTGGCTACTTCAACAACTCCGATACCGTTTCTGAAGATCAAAACGACCCTGAAGTGACGCCAGAAACAAAGACTTTTAAAGAAAAAGCAACAAAACTCTTTCATCAAATCAAAGAAGTATATTTGGATGCACCATTGATTAAGCATTGGATTATTTCAGGAGTACTTATACTCCTATTAGGCCTAATATTGGTTTTAATTTTAGGAAAGTTTATTACAGTTCAATGGACACAGCAAGTCAGAACATCAACTTAGTTCTAAAACCACACAAATCATCCCACGTGAAGAAAAGAGGACTATCATCAGTAAATGTCACAGCCATTCCAATACCCGGCCGGGTAGTATGGGACAAGAATGACTATAAAGTATATGGCCCGGTCGAAATCCTGAAATATCCTCGCCAGTTCAAGGTTTCATTAAGTGACTTTGTAAAACCGAGTACATTCTCTGATGATTGGGATTTTGAAAGTATAAATAATATGATGTCTGATTTAGTGTTGTCAGCAAGATTTACAGAACATGATTATTTACAAGGTTTGTCTAATTATGAACAGATGTACTGCTTCTCACATTACGGTGACCATTACTGACATAAATCTGCACAACCTAGAAATGTTTTAAAGTATAACCAATGGGAACATTGTGCTACTCCACCTAAAAGCAGTTCGAAAACATTCTATGAGAAATTCCAGTACTTCTCAGGGTTTAACACAAGTGATGCAGAAACGTTTTATTATAAACTGTTGGATAAAACAGGGACGAAAACCATGTTGACAAATACTAAATTGATATATGCAGAAGCATTTTATGAAAAAATGATGACATTTGGTTTTGATTTCTGGAAAAGAAACATTGAAACAAAAACAATCTGGGGTACAAAAGATTGGCAGGTACAAGGCCTAGACGCATTTTTTCGAGCCTGCATGATCCCAGAACAAATAATGTTCTTAAATGACACAATCCACCAAACATCCTGTCTTGGCCTAGCTAAGATTAAAGACCTTAACAAACCGCCTATTCCAACGCCAATACCTGATAATGTAACCACAGATATTGAAATAGACGTATCTCAAATTTTACATCTAAACAGAACACATCCTGATTGGAAAAAGTGGTTAATCTGGCCTACTGACACGAATAACTGTCAAGATAGATTCCTGAACAAAACACAGGGGTTAAAACTGACCAGACCAGACCCTAGATACCCCCAGAGACAACATCCAGGGATAGTAACAACATACAGTGTAGGGAAGCTGTGCCTTGAATGGCTAGAATCATCCACACTGGCAGAAATTAAGCAACACTTATCTTTACTTAAAGATGGTGCTGATTTGCGCGATTTCATTATGGGACCACGCAAACAGCGTCAGAAACGCTTCATAGCGGCCAGCATCTATGCGGCATACAACGAGGCTTGGAAAGTAACTCAAATTGAAACAGCCGAAAAAATACGAGAAATTGATCGTATTAATTTGGAAAATCACTTTCTGTTGTGGACAATGGGTTAATGACTCTGTCCTCCAGAATATATTCACTGGACAGTATTGTATCATCTGCCATCAATATAATAGACAAAGACTTGCTAATGTTACAGCATGGCCAGTCGCAATTGCGTTCTATTGTACAGTTAGGCTGGACGCTGCAAAATCTTCGTTCAGGCTATGTGCCATGGCGTTTAATCAACACAACGTCATTGTTTTCCATCTTTAACCTTACTGATAAACAAATCAGCTTGGCACAGAAAGGAGCAGACTATACAATCCTGAGCATCGAAAAACTTGAGAGATTACTATGACAATGTCAGAAAGACCTGTCATTGAATGGATAATACACGGGATTATCACAATTCCGATAACAACTTTCCAATTTAAAAATTGCCTTGAATATATACCGACTGGCTAGTATGAACAATTGGGTAATGGGTACATTAAGTCAGCATGGAAATTACCATATACACACACGTGCTATAGTGACAACAACAAAAATGTATTTCTTAGTGGTGAAAATTGCAAACATTCACTAAGCGGTATACTTTTGTGCCAGGGTATTAATTTAGATGGGGCCTGTGAAGGAACTTCAAACAACCTTTCATGCCACCAGCATGTCACACCTGCAACGTAGATAGAGCCTTTCTTTAAGCAACTCTCTAACAGGAGTTACATTCTAATAACGGATCACAGCTGTTGTGGCTTGATGCCAGGGAAAGCATATCTCGTAAGCGTAACTTCCATGGTCACTTGCTGTATGCAAGCATTGTTTCCAAACGGCCCTGGAGACTCTGAGACTCCCATTTGGCCTCGTTTGAATGTCTCTTCTATACGAATTGATACTTTAAGCAGAATGAAGTCTGTGCTTTTACAGACAACATTGCCCATCACGTCATCAAAAGAGACGTATGATCTCCATGTTGCAAGTACAGCTTCGGAGATACATGACCTTTCATCAACAAATTGCCCCGTGCATTTCACAGAAATGTTTAGCCAAATTCTAAATATGTCAGATGCCGTAGGTATCTCAGGCGTATTTAAGACGATTTTTTCGGGACTGTTAACACCATTCAAAGCAATCCTAGGAATTATTCCTAATTTTGTCCATTCAGTCTTTGGCAGCATACCCCTAACTTTGGGACTTGTAGCAGACATTTTATTTTTGACCCTCCTGCTCCGATATGGCAAGCCAAAACACAGACATGACTCCGGCAAGGATGGAAGAAACGATCCTAGCAGTACGCTACCGGGACCGCATAACTAGAGTCCTTGGATTGGCCAGGCTGAGAGATCTGAACATGACCTGGTTTCTTTCATTCAGACCTATATGGCAGACCTGCATCTTACCTGTGCTTCGATGTATGCTATGCGGAGAAGAATGCGTGTTGGACACCTGTCTTGCACTTCCATCAGCAGTAGTAATGAATATCGATACTTTGCTAAGTCCTGTAACGGCTCATGCATTGTGTTGTCCCCAGCGGCTACCAATCCTGATGACGGCATTCGTTGAGACTCCTGTGCTACGACTAGGTGGCGACAGTGGAGCGAGAAATAAAAGCAACATCACACAGGTACGACCTTCTGTGAGCATTGCTGATCCAAACATCGATGATAGCAATCATTCTCACACCTGCCAAGTTACAGCATTATCGAACTTGGTCGAACTGTCACCTGATTTTGTAGACCAATTCTTTGAGAGCCTGTCTGATATGATGTTCTCCCCTGAACAGAAACAATGATATTTGAAAAACATTCCGACACACAGCGTTCGCATGAACTCTGAATTCGGCCTTCAGTTTTGATCAACAAAAACTACTGAAAGGCGTTGGAACTCTATTCCCCCATTCACCATGTGAATTTTTTTTAAATTGAACACTTTTTGAAAATATTTACCTTTTTTTTCTGGCACGAAATAACTTTGCTTAAAGTAGAACTATTCATAAAGAACAGAACTTCTATTTTTAGTACATCTAGAGACATAATAACTTCACCTCAGCCTCTAGCATATGTTGCAGCAATTACATTTATATGTGATGAAATAATCTCACCCTTCTTTTCTGTATAAAGAGATATTTCATGTGTAATTCTTTTTTTTCGCAAAATCGTTCAACTGTTTACATATGCTATAATTTTTGAATGATTTCTATGCTTAAAGACGTACAGTACCTATATTTTCATGTATTTCAAATACACCATTTCAAATGCGATATGTATTTTGAGGTGGGTAATGTTACACGCGCATCTTATTGCTTTAGTTTTTAGTAATTTGATGGACATACATTTGTGGAGTGGGTGTCGTGTTCTAATCTAGGACCCCGATCAACATTGTGACCTTATGCCCCTATACGGCTATAATCCATCCATACCCCTATAATGGCATAAACGATCAGAGCCATATTTCAGAAACTCGTCTCTGGCATAAACGATCAGAGCCATATTTCAGAACCTCGCCTCTGCAGCTCATTAGTAGATGACACAGCAGAAGCCACTATCTTAGATTCCTAGATTACACTCCGAGTTCTTCAACAAGATAAAACCCCCAGCAACCTGGGAAAGCCCCGCTTGCTTTGTTTTTATTAGTAATAGAACTCTAATGAGCACTGTAAGAACGACCAGTTCCGAGTGACATCTTTATTGACGTCTTATGTCCAAAAACTTAAGTCAAACAAGGCACCTTTCAGGTATAAATATTACCAACGTTGCCTTAGGCAAATGCGATGGTGTGGTGAATACAGGAGCAGAACAGCTGTCCCTTGCAGAGCCCAGCAGATGCGAGAAGCCCACGGACGCTGCCCCTCCTCCACCTTGACGCGCTGAGAAAGACGCTGTCTTTTCTCCTGCCGAGAAAATCCAGCTCTGGAGTTTCCAGCCTACCCTTGCGGGTGACTGGAATATCGAGTCCTGAAAGGAGATACCAGCCCTCCGACCTTCTATTCAAGAGGTATGGTGTTGACTAAACCCTTAGAGAGAATTCTTGAAGCAAACTCTTGGCAAAACCAACTTAACTAAACTGCTACTTACTTACTCCCTCCCAAGTATTAGGCTTAGGTCAGGTACACTGGGGTAGGCGTAGTTAGAAGCACCAGTTGAGTACATTAGCCAAATGTATATATGAATGTATATATTTTATTCATTTTAACCATTATATGGCTAAGAAACCATATCAATGCTTTTACAGTATTATTTCACAATCCTCCTTTTACTGTACGCACTTTTTATAACAAGTCTTGCAATTGGGGCAATTTATTTCTCTTGCATGAGAAGAAAGACTGTTCAATAAATAATACCTTTTATTGAAAACGCCCGTCTCTCTATTCTCTGCATATTGGTGAAAGTAATCTGCACAACTGACTGAGTGAAATAGCTGTCTATTGTTTCACACGACTCTAGAGATTGATTTTATTCTAAGGAGCAAAGTTTTCATGTTTATGCGGTTGTTGGAAAACTGAATCTCTTCTTGTCTGTACCAGGGAAGCTGATCACTTCCTATTCAGTCAAGAAAGTTTCCAGTGAACTCTAAGCTAGTTGGTACAAACCCAATTAAGTTTAGCATAGTCAGTAGAGACCTGGAAGACCGCACTTCTATGTTTACGCTGCTGTTTATGTTATTCCAATGAGCAGGGCCTATGGGGAAAATAGGAACTACACTACAACCATGTAAATGTAGACGACTTGCGTGGGGTATTGGTTAGCAGTCTTACACTACCCAACGCCTAAAATACCAGCTAACCAGTCAAAATAAATTGTGATTGTGCAACTACACATATAGGTACGTTTTTCTACAAATACCATAGCTGTGTTATAGAGCTGATCCTGTATGTACCATAAAACATTACATTTCATCAAGGACCAATTATTTCACTCCATAGTCTAAAACTAATTATAATAGAATTAGTTTAGAATATTTTGTGAATCTTGGCCCAACTAACATATCCCGAGGGAAACAGCCATTACAGCGCAACTAAAACAACGCACTACCATTACAACAAAACTTTTAAAATGCAGGATCTGTTACAACACATGCCATTACAACACAGCTGCTATTACAACGCATGCCATTACAATGTAAGTATGGGTAAGTATTTAATTAAATTTTAACCCCTACACCATCCAACACTTACCCTACTATTACGCCCCCCTGGAGTTAGAATAGTAATTTTAACCCCTTCACTATCCAACACTTACCCTACTATTGCACCCCCCTGGAGTTAGAATAGTAATTTTAACCCCTACACTATCCAACACTTACACTACTATTACTATAAAAAATACTTACCCATACTTACGTTGTAATGGCATGTTTTGTAATAGCAGCTGCGTTGTAATGGCATGCGTTGTAATGGCATGCGTTGTAATGGATCCTGTGTTGTAAAGGTTTTGTTGTAATGGTATTCATTGTGAATGTATGCGTTGTAACGTCATACATCCTACCCCAATGTTGACTCGGGTGGCAGATAGGAACCTTGTGTGTTGTGGGACTATTAGGATATGAGCAAAGACCAATGCTAAGAGGTGCTCTCCTAACTTTCTATGGATGTGGATAGCTAATGTGCGACACACTTGACTCTTAACTATCACTGACTTCCGTCAACCATGTGAACCATGTGAATGCTGTTCAGTGTCCCACACCCTCCCTGATAAGCCAGATCATTTTGAATATAAAAATGTGTGTGTGGTATTCGAAATTGCTGACTTTGCACTTTCTGAGCAAAAGTAATGCAAGCATCATGCTTCTGAAATGGAGTTCTGCCATGTCATACTGATAGGTCGCTAAGTGCAGTAACAGTAGTTTCATATCTGGTGCCCTTGCTGACCTATGGTTCTATCCTTTCCCATTAAGAATGGTTTGTTGCATTGGTTAGTAATGCTTCATTGTAAAATAG
This sequence comes from Lissotriton vulgaris, assembly GCF_964263255.1. Classification (NCBI taxonomy): domain Eukaryota; kingdom Metazoa; phylum Chordata; class Amphibia; order Caudata; family Salamandridae; genus Lissotriton; species Lissotriton vulgaris. The sequence goes on along the minus strand of NW_028252848.1, from coordinate 889 downwards.
TAACAAAAATCTCTAAATTAATTAATTGCAAGTTTATATAGCGCTAGGATCGACTCCCGGAGGAGTATCTCCGCGCTTCGACCGCTGCGAAACCCTTCCTGGCTTCCCTGAGAGATGGTCCCTTAATGGGTATCTCCAGGGTGAGACCAGGCATCCCCGGCGGTCTGGTGGGGCCGTTAGTGCAGATGAGGCAAGCTTATGCCCAGAGTTGCCGAGTGTGATCGCTGATCAGAGTGGGCACCGAGGCGAGAGAATTATCGAGTCCGCTGACCCTGGTCCAGAAACCTGCCGCGTCGGGAATCGAACCCTGGTCCCGGGCCGTCCTCTGCTGTCGGGTCTGCCGGCTCTAACCAGTGAGCCACACTACTGCACTTGAAACTAAAAAATCATATTAATAGTAACAAGTGAACTAAAGGATGGCAATCAAAATGGAGTTTTCAATTGAGAGAAATTCAATTAAATTAAATTCTTGTCAACATTTGAATCACTAAATGTCGGATTTGTGTAGAACATGAAACTAGATTTAATGTATACAGAGTACAACTGTGGTGGCCGCTCTCGCAGTCAATGCTAAATACCAATATTATTATTTTTGCAGTTTTCTATAGGGCGAACTCGACCCGAAGGTATTGGAGCACTTCAGATGAGCACCAGTAACATTACACAAGGACACACTCATTTTTGGTAGGCACAGGAAGATTGAGTTATGCAGAATCACAGGATGTTGAGTCGAAGCCCAGACTCGAACCCTGTTCTCCAGTATCCAAGTGGGTGGCTCTGACCGTTTCTCTTTCTAGTCTTACTTTTTCATTTACAAATCAGTGCTGTCTATGAGTTGTGATCTTTATTTAGTTTGTTTGAGTAAATTGAACTAACACATTTGATAATT